>NW_019213140.1:0-305218 GCF_002532875.2 Varroa jacobsoni
TAGTGCATATTCATTTTCTTGATTGTATCATTTTGTTCTTAGAGATTATAAGTTCTAGGGGAGAAGAAGTACTCGCATATAGGATACGATCAGCAATAATGCTTGAAATAAACACTCTGAGAGGCTTTCGAATTTCTCATATTGAATTAAGCTAATGTAATTTACTACCATTTGATTGCAGGAGGTCTAGTTAAGACAATACTGGACTTCATTTGGTTACGAAGCACAATTGTAAGCAGAGCGTTGTTAGATTGCAATGGATTGAACGGTTCGCTTAATATAGGGTACTATTGCGTTTTACTGCGGCCATTGCTGTCCAATGAGACTGACCTAATTGCCCTTCATCCTATTTTTTAAATATAGTCAAAGTTTCTAATGTACTGCCTCTATCGTTCTATGTGTACGCTAGACATACTCAATTATTGGTAGAAGTTACGTTCACAACTCGAATGCGAAACGGTTCTACTAATGTTACACTGATTGCCGTTACAAGTGAAAGCTAGGAAATGCACTGGGCCTACTCGCGCCAGAGGTCTGCGCATAGACCCAAAACATTCTAGATGCTCATCTGATTCGGTGAAGACTCGCTTCTCTGCTCTGTGATCTTTGCCAGTCAATGCAGTTTTAGTATAAGCTTCAGAGCGTTCGCCGTCCGAACAATGGCTGTTCATGTCGTTGTCGGCTGGTGCTACCGACGTACGTAAAAGAGGACGCTTGGCAACTATTTTTGGCTTATTATTATAATCAGTAGGAAGTAACTGTCCTGCATGACCGCTCTGATATGACAGACACGCACTGAGCGCCATGTCTAGTTGGCATTGGGGAGGTGGAATGGCGAGCGGAATGTAGAACGCAATTTGTCTTAAGTGGACGTTACTCTGTGGATAGGAACGTTTCGAGAACGCTCAGACTACATAGAAGAGAATGATCAGTGGCGCTTCTCTACTACTAAAAAGGCTAAATACTATAGAAATATAGTAATAATGGATATGGTCATTCGTACACTAATAGCTCTTAACATTTATTTGTTTACATATCGAGAAAATTACTATGTATTCTGCAAAATATTATATATGAATTAATGCGTGACATGTTATTTTGTACATTGTTTTATTGTTATAGTATAGTATACAATTGTTGTAGTATTAGTTTAAAATATGTTACAAAAAAAAAGCTAAATCAACTAATATCTGGATTTCCTAAGTGCCATATGATTGCATGACCTTTCAAACGCTTAGAAACTTGTTACAGAATTACGAAGATAATAATCTTTTCGAGACGTTTTACTATTTAGCATCCCCTAATGTAAATATAGCTCGCATAGATGTAATCCGAAATGATCTGATGGACCCTGTCCGAGAAATGGTCTAGCGAAAGCTAAATTAATACTTATCATCTTTTATGTAGGTGTACCAAATAGTGCACAAAAAGGGGTTATCTATGCGTAAATTTTGTAGTGGCTTTTTCAAACACTTTCAGGTGAAAACGCTTTCGTCTCCGCAAAAGCGATCTTTAAAAAACAATTACGTGTAAAATCTGAAAGGTGTTTGGAGATATCATGACAAATAGAATATAGTTTCGTTGTGTGCGTTCCCAGAGTACATAGCACTTACGTAAAGTTCAGTCAAAACATGTTTTGATGACGGTTCCCTCGAGCTTAAAATAATAAAAATAACTTTGTGGATTAAGTTATTTTTGTGGATTGCGATGTGTATATTTTTTGCAGATGGGTTGTCAAGTTACCTTCAGCGGTAGAGCATCTAGTTAAGTCGCCAGCTCAATGCCCATGGTAACATGTTGAATAGAAGCTCAATTTTGTTATGAGTAATAATTTAGTTAACTAGCATACGAGTAGAAGATGTCAGCCTTTACCTTTACCACATTTACCATGAAAGCTTCCACAGAAGTATTCGATCATTTTTTATTGATATATTGCTAGTAACTAACGCAGAGTATATCCTACGGCTGGACCGATAAAAAGGTCTCTACAGCAAAAGCGAGCGGTCATTTTGAAACACTCAGGTTATATTTTATTGTTACACACTACATTTCCTCCAGCGACAGACCTACTCGAAATCATGAGCACTACTTACTTGCACGAACACCAATGAATGTTCTTCTGTATTAGTTTCAAGTTTTCTTAGTCTGTATCATGGTTTACCGCTTTCTTTGCTGACGCACGTAGATCACAGAGCATTTCAGCACAAATCATAAATTGTTAAAAAATAATTTACATGATTTGAAACTACCATCAGTTTAACGCGCAGCACATGCGTACACACACTCTACAGTAGCTATGTCAATTGATCAATTTCGAAAATCTCGACGAGTAGGCTATTGCCCTGCACGTACATATTTTTAGCGGAAGAGGCCGCTTTGATGCTGTCCGCTACCGGCGTTTCAACTACCATCTCTATCTTCGTTGCATTTACAACCACAGGTAGGTCGGCTCTTTTTAGAAACGTCGCCTTCCTCCGTTTGTCAAACTTGGCACGGGCGCTCGGGATTTATCGATTTTGGGTAGTTTCGACAATTTTAGCGAGCGTCTTGCCGAAAACCCCTACGGGGCGTAGTTGTGCATTTAGTTCATAGAAGGCCTTGCGTTGACCTTTTTCAAAACAGCGAGCATTTTTTTTTTGGGCTCAAATGTCACTTCGCAGATGAAGAAGAAGAAGAAGAAGAAGAAAAATGTCACTTTTCGCTTCACCAAGAAGTTATGGGTGTCTAACTTGCGGAAGTTAGCAAAACCGGCGTAGACCATTGGTTACATAGCTGTCGGTAGAACATCCGTATCTTTAAGACAGTAAGCAAGGAACTGTGCCTGTAGTTTCTTTGGAAGCATTTTAAACTCCAGCGGTAACAGGTTCCTCCAGGATCACCTTTAGGCCGGTGTCCATACATTTGAAAATCTTTGACCGAGGCGATTTAGGAAGAGCGCCATAATGCTAGCTCGTCACTACGTTGTTTTTTGTATAAACTTAACCACAAACCTAAGAAAGCTCATTTGTCTTGTGTGACGCTGTTTTCAATCATGGACTCTGCAGCCTAAAAAACAAAAAAGAAATCGATATATTATATAGTAATTCAGATATATCAAAATGTTTTGTATAATAATGATGATAGTGTAGGTTGCTAACATATGCACTGTAGAGGATTCAAAGGAAAAAGGTACAGATATCGATATCATTTTCGCGATTTGTTAGCTTTTATTAGCAAAGCTGAGTGCTATTCCAGCGGCTTATAAAAGCGACATAGTATTAACTCAAATTTCCCGTTTAATATTGTGTATACATATATATATCTTTGCACTTTCCTAGTTTATAGAACAATTAGACAACGAGATTCGGAACTGGGTTTAGGACGTTGTTGCTACCGATTTTATATTTAGTTAAGTATATAATATTCAACGCCGACATACCTAGAATTTAAAAATAAAATTGCTATAAATCGTCGTTCAATTGAAGGGATATACTATCGAAACAACGCGCTATACGTCTACAGACCCTTGATGAGAATGCATTCGTTTCATTTTAGGCTTGTTTTTTTCACCTTTTTAAAATGTTAGACCTAAACCCAAGCTCGATACCCAGAACCAGAGATCAATGTATCGGCCACCAAAAATTTAATTTTCACATGTATGTCGCATTTCTATTTTTTGTGGTCGATGCGCACTATAAAGCGCATATAAGGCGCGTGTTTGTTCCCAGTGTGCGTTAATGTCCTTTAGATTTATCGTACGGTGTATAGTACGGTCAGGGTACGAGACTGCCCATTGCCAGGTGATGCTGGATATTGAGCTTACGGCGACATTGTCAACGTCAGCTCTAGCTTCTCTGTGCGTGTTAGCATCGAAGCAACGTCAACTCCTGCTGTATTCAAGATATTAGTGTGAATAGGAATCGGAGGATGACGCTCACGGAAAGCTTCAACAAATGTACGATACGCTTCTGGTTTTAGCAGGTCAAGCATATCTCTAAAGCGGAAAACACGTGATCGAGCATTTATAAGCTCACTGGCCGGGTTTAGATCATATTGAAGATCGTACTAGCTTTTATTGGGGTTGAACACGTCATCGGTGTGTGATTTAGCGGTCTTCACTATGCCGCCGGCTTTTACAGTTGCGTCTATACCCAGCACCGTAGAGTTAAGCCAGCTGAAAATACAGATGATGTCAACACCGGCCTGCTGCGTTACGTCACAGACATATGCTTGACTCTGTTAGCTCCACGAAGGAACCTCTGAAAGAGGAAATTGGGAATCAGTCTCCGCATCTGATCCCAAAGGCATACATGCGGGAAGCGCAAAGCGACGTCGAATGTGGTGCCGCTCCAGTTTTTAGAGCCGAAGAAGCTATGAAACTTATGAGCCACAAACGGCGAGATCTTCAGCAGCTTAATGCATCCCAGGACGTCGTGTCCATTCATAACAGTCCCTTATGGCAGTGGACAGTTTTAGCAAAACTCTCCTAACCTTTTTTCGTTCAATATTTGTCTGAATCCCCAATCATATTTTTTAGAGTCCTCATAATAAGAAATTATCAGATAAATTTCGGCTGATTTTACTTTTGTCAAAAATAGCGTGTGTATTTATGTCGATAGTGTAACAAATTCCTAGCACGATCGCGCCTCGACGTAAATCTACAAAGCTCTGGATGTTCGTCGACGAAGTTTGTATCAAACTTGTTGTTTCGAGCTATCGGATTCTGAAAAACGTTAAACATGAAAAAAATGTTGGATTTTACTCGAACCTTTCTAATAGCGCCCTCCATGCAGAAGCAGACGGCTTCACGCCGTTAGCAGGGGAGATTATTTAGACTATTAGTGGGTCATAATGTGACGATATAAATGTTCCAGCAAAAACCGGCCCACTGTCAAGATGGATTCCAAAGCCATCTCCATTTCTGAACACGTCGAGTCTACCGCAGTCCGGTTGGAAATTTTTTTGCTCGATACTGAATAATCCTTGGCATTTATTGTTTTTTGGCTTAAGCCAAACTTAGTGAGAATTTTCTTCACAGCGACGGCAATCCGTGATTGCACGAGATCGACTTCTGTGACCTTTTCCGCAGTTGTATACTCTACCTGAAGCCGAGCATTGACTTCAATGAAGTAATATTTGCCGTCTTCGTCCAGAAGAAGCAAAATTATGGCAGCATTCTTGTAACCGACGTGAGAACGTAGTTTTATAGTGTCGGCGTGCATTTCCTGCCGTACGCTCTATGGTGCATTCAGCGCGGGAGCGATTTCGATTAGTTTTTGATGCCTCCTCTGGACAGAGTAGTCTTGTTCGTATAAATGGACAACCAGGCCAGTTTTATCTTTTAGCAGCAGTATTATCATGTTCAATGAAGCGTTCGATAAGCATAGCTCTTCCACCGAATACGTTTTCAACTTTAAATACTAATTAGCTGAAGCTTTTTTAAACTCTCTCAAAATTTTTACAATGCCCATTGCTCAACCACCTCCGTTATAAGCCGCCTTTAACATGACGAGTAATGCCGTAAGTTTTAAAGAATTCGTTGGCTTGGACAGCATCCTTTACAGGCTGGTCTGTACCAGGTATTTTTAGATTCGATGGGGCATTTTCGCACTGTAATCTTGTCGGCCATTTATGCCCACACTGTCGCTTAAGTCCCGATAAAACGGATACCGTTCCTGATACACCCAACAGCAAAGTCAGGTCATCTTGATAAGCCATAGCCGAGGTGAATAGCGTCTACATCGTTCGTTTTAGCAATTCTGATATATTCGGGAATATTCAGGTACGCCTGAACAGGTAGAAGGTTTTGACCCATCAGATACGATCCATAGGCTTTTTGTCGATGTAGTTGCATTTTATCCTGCTCAGCAGTCAATCGGGTTTCCATCACCGAACACACAAAATACGCAAATAACAATTTCCCCACGGTTAACTATTAGGATTTCTTTAATAACATGACTGAAGTCAAGAGTTGAACAAGTGCATATAAAAAGCTGTATGCGAATTACTATACATACACAACTGCGTTATAATTGAACTATCATAATTGTTCGCTTTCTCTCACAAAGCGCCTCTCGTGCTTTAAACAGACTTCACGGAATAACTGTCGTCTTTGTAAGACCAGCCATTACTACACCTTAATTGCGTTAATCGTTGGTTGGGTTCACTTAACTTAGAACATATGTGACTAACTTAAACTTTCGACTAAAATCGACTACTGTGTCTGGCTAGGGATTCATAAGGTCTTCGGCTTTTTATGATACCCTTGGGATATTCAAAAGAGAGTGACTGGAGTCTTCAGTGATATAGGCTATTTTCAGTTTGTCCTTTATGGCCTACGATCTAGTTTAGTATTTGATTTGACTAAGGGGATGCATTCGAGATTTGGTATATTCGCGGTCCAGCTGCATGTTAATGACACTCAAGTATTTTTAATACATCATTTATTAGCTGTCGAAGTTTGCATATTTGTTTAAATTTATGAACTTTACCTTAAACATCTGTGTACCCTTTCAACTCATTTGACGACATACGACGTTTCATATATGATAGAGCAAAATTTGTAATGAATTATGAACAAAGAAACACACGTGTCTAAAGTATTACAATGATGTAGTTGGTTGTTTTATACGAACAAAAAGGGTTGTAAGAGGCGGCCGAATGATTCGTCTGATGGGAGTTCGGCCTTATAGATGACTTCAATAAAGATGGCGGATGTATAGAGCATGAGCCACATGAGATGCACGTTCTACGTAGATCTCGTATCAATAAGGCTGAGCTAGGGATCTATTATGGGATTGCCTTCGTTTCCTGCTAAGTGGCTTATAATTTCTCTGAAACGTGAATTATAGGTCGTCACTGACAGCTCGGTTAAGGTAGCCAGCCACTCAGCGAAACGGTCAACGTGGACTGGTAAGACGGAAAAATACGTCCGCCAGAGTTGAATAATTAGCAGAGGATTCCCGGAAGAAGGGCCAGATAATAAAAAGATTACCCGCAATTCACGAAGACTATGCATTTTAGTAGATGATATCTATATTTTACCAAACAATTCAACCAAAAAATGCAACATTAAGAAGTAACAACTTTACAAATTGTCAGGTCAACTACTTTATTGTATATAAGTTAAAATGGTTTTAATTTGACTTATTTATTGATTTTATATATTTATTTCAATTTGCCCCTTTTATGCAGAACCCTAAAGAGGCTCTACTCTTTTGTTGAGTTATGTCCGCAATTGTTGCCTGTGGTATCATTTAGAACATGTGCATTAATAATACAATTATGTCGCTTCGTTATAACGACGACCTGTTTGAAAGCAATAATCATACGTTGCCAACATACCTAATACAAATAACAGAAGGCCAGAATTTTGCGTCAGCCATAGCTCATATAACTATGTTAGTCCTGGCAGGTCAATTGTTCTTAGGTTCTAGTGACCTTTTCTGCTTATACGACTCGGTCAGTTACAGTTGAAGAAGGACGCTATAACGGCTCTTGGTATTGTTGCTTGATAGTCGTCCATGCATTACTTTAATGAATGAACGAATGAAAATACATAAACCACACAGGTTACGCGAGCACGCAAGCGGTCGTATCACATTGTTATTGTCCCATAATGCCTTAAGTCATAGATGCGTTTCTATATAAGTAAGTCAAACGTACGTGCGTTGACTGTTCATAAGTACACGCCCAACGCTAATTTTTATTATACACACCGCCAGTTAGTTGGGCAGCTCTATCTTGTTGCCCAATTGAGACCTTCCTATGCGCAGGCGGGGGGTGAGAATAGCAAAGTTCATTACAGAAGGAGATCATCGTCCAGCACAATAAAACAGGTTGGCTCGCCCGAACAAACGCTGGCAGTACACCTTTCTCAAACGACCCAATTGCTTATAACACACTTGCACGGTCCCTTCCTCAGGGAAGCAGTATAATATGCTGAATAATTGATACTAATTAGAACGTATAACAAACACATCGTCATGGAGTGGCTCAATGCTACGATGTTCACTAACAGTATTTGTTCTGTTTCTTTGGCCAAGGAAGCATTCGCGGCACATGTTGGATGGTCGCTCTCCTGTATAAGAAAGAAGTTCGGATACGCTTGGCAAACTCTACGGCTACCTAAAAAGTAGGTGTTGACCTACTGAGAGCTGTTGTGCTCAACTGATTACTATCACCACCGAAAGCGGGTATTTTTTGATGACGATCTGACTGCCCATATCAGCGGTACATGTTTCGCTCACGAGAACTAGACATGAATAATACGCCATTGATATAGGATACACAGCCTGCTTGCATTAATGTGCACCATTCTGTACACGGATTCTGTACTAGAATTCCGACGTAGCCAGACCCTAATAAGCATAGGCCAATCAAGGCAGTCCGTCATTTTGTCCGTACCAGCAGAGCTCCTTAGACCTGTATATAGCAATTTTATTTGCATTATTACTATATTAGCATTTTATACTGTACCTAGATCATGCTCTTCAAATAATGGTCGTGCTTATTACTGTAAAGCGTTCAACCATGGAAAAGCCTTTTGTGTAGTACGTGCATAGTAAATGAGAGTTCATTGATGATACTGTTATGTATTTAGAGAATCTTATTTTTTATTAGGGTATTAATTTGCTCTTACAAGTTGGCTATTGTTTCCTGACGGGAAGCCCTTTGCGTGATGCTGCTACAACTCGACCCTTGAAATCCTAAATCTCAATTCTTTTAAATCGACCCAGGTGACAGCGTTATTAATTTAATTCCAGCATTTTTATTAGTAAAAACGATTAATACTAACTTTTTACGTTTTGCGTCAAAAATAATGTGTTTATATTGACTAATTATGTAGCATTTTCAGTAAGGACGTACTTGATCAATATGTTGCCACACCAACACTGGGATTTTATTTTTTTGCAAATTGGATTGCATCGCTGAAGTATTAGCTCGCATATCTTGTTAGACGAAATCATATGAGATCTCGTTCTAAGGTGGCTGCGAAGTTCTCCAACAATAGATGCTTCCTGGAACACTACAGAGTGAAGCCCGTACAAACACTCAGATTTAATTTATTCTTTAATTTTATGAGATTGCTGCTGGAAAATTTCCTGTAAATACAGCACGAAATTGTTACTGTATCTAGTCAATGTCTATCATGAAGATTTCTGGCCTTTATTATTATTATCTTTAAACAAAGCTTAAACGATCTCTCACAAACTAGAGCAACGATAAACTCACATGCGTCCACTGTTATAAACCAGGTTGGGACACACATTTTTTAAGCATTCCGCCACTGTTCGTGCTACAAACTCCTTTTTAAAGAATAGATAATGATAGGCACCGTCTTTGCTTCAATATGATTAGTCATTATTATTATTTAGCCTTATTCAGGAACTAGGCTACAAGTAGCGGCATGGCAACGCCAGCCGCCTTGAATTAGCTTCTCTTTGCCACTAATCCATCTCCAGGTGTTTCCCTCTAATTATAGGTGACGTCTGCGGCACGCTCATGGAGGCGGCACCACCATATTGTGAGATAGATGTTTTCCATGTACAACGCACGAAATGATGGCTGGAGCCCTGGTTTATGGTCACGCCAACACAACAATAAGTACTGATCATCTATGAACATGTGGTTTACATCGGAGTACCTTATATATTCTTCTGTCTCCTTCACCGCCTCGATCTTAGTCTTATATTGTTGAGTAGCAGCTCTACACCTGAGCGACGCGGGGATGTGTACGCCCCGACAATTCCTGCCTGATAGCTAAGGGAGATGAGGAAGCCTTCCAAAGTATAACTGCAGGGATGCCCGCCAGCAACAGGGTGTTATAGCGAACTGCTTCCTCTAGAATAGAAACACTGTACAAAAAAGCTCAGCACATTAGATAGATTGGAACTGCACGGTTTCTAATTAGGATATGAACTCGATAGATTAGTATAGGATGTTTTTCAATAATAGAGAGGAATAACGAAGTGTGATCTTATCTCGGAACGTAGCCACAGGGGCCGCCGTCGCAGGTGCCTTTGGGAGAAACACGTTCAATTTTTCTTTACATGATAGAAAATGAGCAAGTATTATGATCTATAACTATATCGAGGTAGCAGGTAGAGGACTGACTGGTCCATGGGTTGCTTGTGTCTTACCGTAATTTATGTGAAGTCAAAATAAATATGTGCGTACACTTTATTAGGAAATTATCTGTACAAAGATCGTGTGCGAGACACAAGATTCCTGGTCGCGGTGAAATATCATATTGGATAGAAAAAAGTGCTGTAGTAATTATAAAATAGAACGGAAAAATATCTGATACTGCTTTTCTCGTAATAATTAACCATGCGTAGTATATAGTGCCTTTATTTTCATTTTCATCAGCATTACTTTTGTTGATTTCTATTTACTAATGTTTGGAGCGGTGACGTACTTTACCTCTAAATTTGCGTTCGCAAAACGACGAGTGACTAATGAGCTTCATTGCGTCTGTTTCGTAAGCGCTTCCATACGTGTGGGAATTCACGCACACGTTGGTTTTAATGGTTTTTCTTCAGGGATTTGGTTATCCATCACACAATATGCGAAAAGACAAGTCTGAGCAATCAGAGGAAACTTGATAAAATCAACTTCCAAAACAAGTAAATGGCCAGTTGACTAGCTTAGACTAAAAACCCGGTTTCGTAATGACGCAAAGTTTTATCGGTAATAAAAGCAATGCTGCATGTGAAGTTGTTGATTGACATACAATTAATTTTTTTTATACTTTGCAATATATATAGATACATCGTATACTCTATGATGATCAAAAGCTCTTTTGCTTTTATGTAGACGTTGTAGTGCCTTCTGAAAAAGCAGATTTTTCACTCTAACTCGCGACTATGACAATTACCTGCCCAGACCAACTAGCTTGTTCCGTTTTGATGCATCCACTAGCGGCGTCATACATAGGATCGTGCACAATCCGACGACCAAGTTTACGCACTGTGACATGCACAAGGTTGTATTTCGCAGCCATGAATTACTTGCATCACAGCTACTGCTGTCTAAGGCCGTGAACTCTCAGGAAGTATAGGGAACGCACGCGAGAATATAAGGAATCGGGAGTAAGGAATGGATCGTAATGAAAGCACTAGAATCCGTACATTAGCATCTTTCTTCAGTACCGTATAACTTTGCTACGTATCCACTGTTCCCGTTTTCGCGTAAACTGCAAATGAAGGTCAGGTCCACAATACAGCATTATATTATTGGGTATAACGGTGGGTGTTTCTATGGGGCATAGTGCGTGCAAACACAAGGAAAAGTGGAAGGGTCCAGAAGGCACTACCACCACTAATTCTGCGTTCATTGCAATCATGAGTACGTACTTAGTGGCTGGGAGCTACCATGCGTTTGCTCGCTAGTAGGGCGGGGGTGGACGCATACAGGGACGAGGTGGGGGCAAACATTTATCATGCTGCTGAAGGAGCACTCAGTGCTAGCTTTGACAACGTCTCAATCGGTCCACCTTTATGTGGGTATGTTGTAAAAATAAAGTTTGCCACTAGGGTCATGGGGCATAATGACAAATGTATGTACAAGGATATATATATATATATATATATATATATAAAGATATCCAAGATAGGCAGGCTAAGTAGAGTTTTTAGCTTCACTGCGAAAGTGGACTTTGCCTAGAAACGTGCGTTTACGTGCAGCACTTGGATTCATATTAAGTATTACTCGAACACATCTGGGTTATATGGGCGTACGTGTACGTGAACTTTGACTCAATTGTATTTACCTGAATTCCTCTCAGCAACTTCTTTCACTTTACTTAGTGTCGTCGCCTTAAGGCAACATAATACTTAAGTTATTTTAATCGATTTATTAAGTTGAAGTTTGGAGGGATTAAACATACCTTTTGTTGAAAGGTACCCTCTAGCTTTTCGGATTCAGAAATAAGTCCAAAGTGGGAAATCTTCTACGGTCGATTTTAATCAATACAACGGTAAAAAGAACTGAATGATTACAAGCACTCGTTTGGTTAATATTTGCTACAAATTTTATTAGAAAATTATGCTTAAAGAAAGACGTTAGTTTCAAAGTTGCAGCTCATAGAGGACACATCTGCTTGGGCGGACCATTTAGCGCGTCTCTAGTAGGGTTCCCGAGACAACTATTACGCGCCTCGAAAGGTACGTTACGAATATACTTATTTCGTATAGATGCTTCGATCGTTAAGAATTATTATCTTCATCTAAACTCTAATATGTGGGTTATTTTAGTTCAAGATTATAGATCATTGCTATTTTTACTATTAGAGGCCTATTTACGCGTAGCATCGACACGTAGTCACTTAAGGGTTGCATAGATCAATTCTTGTTATAATTAGTCTCAGGATTTGGTTCACTAAGTTAATTTTTCATCTCCAATAATTATTTTACAAGCGATCAGTATGAATATTAATTTATTTGCTGTAGAGAGTACATGCGAGTAGTACTTTGATCTTTTTCCTGAGGCATCATAATCATATTTTCGTCATATGCCATCGACCTTTAATAGGTATTTGCGCTCACCTTACCTTTTAGATTCCTCTTTTTGTCACAAACAGTTTTATAGTCTTCCAGAGGACTTATGTACCCTCTTGATATTTCGCTCACCTATATCTGCTGTTCTACTGACAGATCCAAATTTGATCACCGATAGCGGCGCTAATGGCGGTGTATACACCTAGGCCAGGATCGATCAGGAATGAACAGTCATCTTATCGTTGTAGAGTAGCAGACGGAGTGTTCAGACTACCTACTCAAAAATGTACCCTTCCGTTTGCCCCTTCCCCTCAGTTTGTGGTCCGCAAGAGACACAGTGGCTCCTCAGATCCAAGATTATATAGCGGTTGGTTATTATGGTCTCTGTTGCCGCTAGAGATCGTCTCCAGTTTGAAGTACTGCCGCATAGGTTCCTCTTTGTACCCATACAGTTTTCAGCACAGATCAGCCCTAACACCCACTAGCCATATGACAGCATTCTCCAGTTTTCCCTATCTACAGTTCGCAGCAAATCCTTGCACTTTTGTCGTAGTCAAGAACCTAAGACTTCACTCGCCGAGCTTGTAAGGGTGGTAGTACTTGAGTCCCGTCTCTACCCTTTCGCAGGACCTTTTCTCTTGGTTGTCTTCTCTCTATGAGCTCCCCCTCCTCAGAGGGTAGAATCAATAAATAGCTAATCTTCAATGCACCCACCCGCTTCATCCTACAGTGTTTGGCGAGGTTTCTTTCGACCGCCTGTCTAGGGGAAGCGTACATGGGTTCCGTCTAAGTCTCCGCTCACCAAGAAAGCAAGCATCTGCGGGTATGAAACACGCGGATTAGGGTTTGACTCCACGATCCACCTTGCAAATCTTTATCCCTGCCCCGCGTTTTGTTTTCCATCATGTTAGCTTACAATCAGCCTACTCTACAAAACACGGAGCTCGATATAAGTAGGCGAACGAAGAGTTTCAGTCGTCTGTGTTCTGTGCGCCTTAACGAGGCTCTATCCGTTTGTAGTCAACTTTAGGGATATAACAGTGGCCTATGATAGACCATAGCCAAGGCTCGATTGTGTTAAAAGAGCAATCGGAATTATGCTCCTACCAGGTAGAAAAATCTATTTGTAGGAAGAAACTGGATTTAGGAATAAGCGTAGAAGTCTTGGAAGCAACAGCAGGACAGAGACAGCGGAAAGAATGGAGAACCGACCTAATTGATCTTGGTTAATTATTGATTAGGGATGAGCTCCAATGCAGTATTGTAACAGTACATAAAGCTAATTGAGGTTTTGAGCCGTTAATCTAATTTTCGTGGTTCGAGAACGAAGGACTCAAACTAAGGTTTACGGTCATGGAATATGATCTCTTAGTGATATGTGAAAATTACAAGTTGTACCACATGCACGACCTGAGACTTATTCTTCTAGTTGGCCTATAATTGACCTATCAAAATGTCCTGGAATGCAATCACTGATCAGGGTCGGACCAGCGAACGCAACAATGCATCTGGATACTTTCTTTTTATAACGTTACCTTATGTGCGGATCGGTCGCTGTACGCGAGCGTAATTTTAGTCAAAGCCAACCGTATCGAACAATCACAGCAAGAAACGTCTAAGTACACCGCAGTTATTTTTCGTCTGGAGATATGGTCCTTTTTATATTATATATATTTATACCTAATCGAGTCTCCGTATCGAGTAATCGTTCTCGACGACAGACCAACGGAAGACGCCTCACTGGCTTTTAATAAGCACCTTCTGCTGGGAAACTTACCGACGGAAGTCAACAAGACAATTTATTTAAGCGAGCGATGTCAAAGCCGCAAATTTTTTTTTAAATAGATACAAATGGGAGCGGACAAATTAAGGGCGCAGCTACCCCCGTTTACATTTATAGCGGGATACGCCATAAATATGTTAGGGTAATTTCGCATTGGCTTTCTACAATTTGTAGGAATTTTCACATAAGAAGCGAAAACAGCATTAAAACTTACTTTAGTGATGTTTTTATATCTGCTCTATGAAATGGTTCACAGTTTGTCATTACTGTGAACCATCAACAACATTAGAGAATCGAGGCTTGGTTAGATTTTCATAACCGTAGCGTCGTGCGCGTCTCCGTATCGATGATATCCCCATCCGCTTAGTTAGCCTGTAATAATGGGGCAGAACAAATATATTACGTGCATACAAAGCTCGATGTGTGATTGTCGGCGTTAAGAAGAACGACGCTTTGTCGTATTCGTATGAAACGGCTCGCAATCTTTTGCACTACGTAAAAACGTTTCCTTTTTTTTTTTTTAGTTTTCTTAACAACGTACAGTATTCGATTAAACTATAGCGTTTTTCCTTTTATACGCCTTTTAGGATCATTATTGGCATAGAAATAGAGCCAGTACTAAACGATCGCTGGATAGATAAGGGTACCAAGAATGGAAATGACCGATGATTTGTTGCATCGCAAACTTGTTCAAACGCACCGCGCTCCTAAATTACTATTACAATATAACGACCCAGATGAAGTGTCAGTCTTTTAATAGAAAAGCATACGATGTATTTCATACCATGCCTATATAAGAATTCTAAGCGAAAACTTCCCAGAAGCTCTCTGACCGTTTGGACTTGAAAAATCAGTGGTGTGAAAATCGATCGAAATATCAGATTCGTTGGCAAAGTAGCGCATACAAATTGAAATACCCCAAGATGATGTTGATTTGTCTACTGTCACGTTTAAACGGGGTTAATTCATTGTGCCGGTGCTTTAGACGATGGTTTTACTGGCTCAGCAAAGGCCCGGATCGGTAATCCAATATCTGTAATCAATGGTTTTCTACGCAGCATTTACGATGCCTTTATGTAGCTATATATATGTAGATAAATATTGGAAAAACCGTACCCGAGTTTCGACACAAACTCGATACAGCGTACACGATAAATAATCATAAAACTCTTTTTTTTTTTGGATCTGTTCTGCCATGAACAGGAAAAAGTACAACAATTATAGGCAGTCATTTTGCGAACCTACGTAAAATGTACATTGAGTTTTCAAAAAGGAGTGACGGTTTTAAATCGAAATTAAAACGAATAGTTTTTTTTTTTATTTCAAAACAACATTACTGGACTATATGGGGGTCATTTCGATCGACGATTTTTTTGTTGCATTTCTGGTAACAACATAGCTTCATTACGGTAGAAAATCCGTGATTTTTTGGCCGAACAATGCTTATAACTAATTCTTGCGTCTCTCCATGGAAACTGAGTTAATACCATTAAGGGGTATTGCGGATCAAAAACAAATGATGATAGTCTGACGATACAAGATCCAGGCCATACGGCGGATGCCTTGATATTTCCTATCTAAATTTTTTCAATATTCATTGTGGAAGACAACGACCCACTCGTTTATCCACAATTGCTTGTTGAAATATTGTTAGTCGTTAGCAGTGAAGGCTCGAGTTAATCATTCGGTTATGCGGCACTAGCTCATAATGCACGATTCCTCTTCAGTCCCACCAAACGGATGGTATCACGTCCTTTTTGGCATCAGTCCGGGTTTCGTCACAGTCGTTTTTCCTTGTTTTGACCACAATCTTTTTTTGTTGCACGTTATTATCACTGTATGGTCCCTTTTTATTAACCGTGGCCAACCGCTCGATTTCGGTACGCTTCTCTGGAGCTTCGCAGATGGAAGTTCGATCGATTGAATTGCGTCAATTCGTATGTCTCATTCAACCGTCGGGCTTTGCAGCCAGCTTCCTTTAAACGCGTTAATACTGTTTAGTAGTTCTCCTAGTGACAGCCTTCTTCGGCCTCTCTTATATTTCACAATAATTCTCTCAGCTTTTTTTCGAAATTAGTCGACCACCACATCTCTTGTATTGACACCTCTAGAACGAAAACAGCGGGACCCCTTCCGATAGCACACTTTGACAATAGATAGCACCTAAACAGCACCTATGGCTGTATCGTGATGAAGTTATAAAAGAATTACGATCTCTTGCGTACCTACTATTGCTAAATGACACCGACGTTAACTTGAGGCGACTCATATTATCTGAAATACATAGCTTTAAAGCCATCTAGCTAGAAAAATCGTTCATACTTTTTCTATATATATATATATATATATATATATATATACATATATACTCCGATCCGAAGCCTTTTCATTCGTGAAAATATCTAAACTATTTTCTGAAGCTTGCGAGTTTCACTGGGACCATGAGACGTAAAGCAACGATCTATTTTTTTTCCATCACAATTCTATTTCAATTAACGCAACTAAAATAAACTATATTAAAAGTCTCCGTGAAGATTCTGCTATGACTGGATAGTACGTATTGCAGCTTAGTGAATGCAAAGATGACTTTTCGCCAAATGTCGGTTACTGTTGATTAATTTTCGTTCTGTCCCGTTTTCACTGCTAAGTGATTTTGAGAAATGAGAATGATTAAAGCCGGAAAGTCAATTTTTTTTCATCTAGTTATTCTGCGCACTTCTGTTAGCTATACATTTCAATTAATATTTGTATTACGTTACCTAATAGTGGCTTAAAGTGATAACCCGTAACTGTGACGTTATAATATGCATGCAGTACTGTTACTCGTATCAGAAATACGGTAGCTAATAGCGTGCTTTTATGCGTCACGTCTGCCCGTGGTCAAATAGGTAGTGACTGACAAACTTAGCACACCATGATCCCTTTGAAAAACTTAAAGAACACGTGGTACTCCTTAAAGCTATAACTCTATAGCGGTACCCCCGGGTCTGTCACCGGCATTAGTGTGTCTAAAATTCACAGCTCCCAAATGGAGGTCAATTTGAAGCCTTCTGACCTGATACCTGAGTCAGTGGACCAGTTCAGACTACAGTAGTCTACTTGACTTCTATGTGAATTTTATTTCTTTAGCGTATTTTCCAATTGCCTTATGGATAGTTTACCAGGACTTTCAGTAAAAGAAATCTCATTCGTAACTTTGCTTTCAAATATTAGTAAGTTAATGAAATACTAAAAATTACAGGCTGCATGCCGTTACGCAGGCATGCAGAAGCATACCTGCGTAACGGACCCGTAACTGAGGATTGATACTACATGCTCTTATCTTAACCTTGCTGAGTGGGACAGGTGGCTTATTATACTCAAGAACTCTGTTGTGACATTTTGGTTTTTACGAGTGTATAGGTGGCTAGATATGGCTCGCGACAGTCGTCCATTGATGTAATGGACCAAGGAAGATTCGAAGTGTTTTCTCTGTATTTTTCATTCTAGATTCACTAAAAGACTCTTGACTCTATTGTGGATCCATCACGTCGTGTTTGAAATCCTTCGTTCATTTTATAATAATCTGTGTTGAACAGGCGAATCTGTGTTGCGAAATAGGCAGTCACGATTGGAAGCTACTCATCTTAGGTTATAGCTGTTTACGCAGAGACCGACAACGATTACTACGATCTGTCGATTTCTATTATCTATCTCTTAGTTCCATCTGATCAACGTCAACGTGCAAGGGACGCACAAACAGTTTTGGCAAGAAACGTATTGAAACATCGTTTCTCTTTACTTCTGAAACGCAACCGTCGGAACCGTGTGACGCTCAGCATACGGCTATCGGTGAGCATCGACTGCTCATTCAACAGTGTTGACCTCAAGTCTGCAGCAAGCGTTGAGTGAACCGCCAATGACTTGACGTTTCCAGATCAGACGCTGACAGCTGACGACACTTGCCGTCACTATGACTAAAACCTGTATTGACTGAACGAAGAATATTTTGCTCGCTATCGTTTGAGGCCTAATGACTAACCGTTTCTGTCAGAAGCATCATCGCTAAAATACACCGTCACCACCGCCATTCATTAGCAGAGGAACTGGGCAACAACTTCCCCAGCAGCAATGGCGGGAAAATTTGGCTATAAAAAAAATCAACGTGTCTGTCTATTTTGATAGATTAGTCAAAAGTTACGATCATTTAACCGATCGTGCATGTACACAAACGACTGGACTATTAAAGTTCGCGTTAAACCTTAAAATCTGCAATCAATCAACAACGCGACGTTGTTGCTTGCCAGCGAATCGACATCAAGATCTTAGGTTGCCATACGACCGACAGCACTAACTGTGACCAATTAGGAGAGCAATATACGACGAAATCTTCACTTCGCTGGGCAGTCGAGATGAGTGATTCCCTAGGGACGCGAATGCGGAGAACCTGAAAAAAGTGTTTTAGCAGAACCTGCAGAGATCAATGAAATGGATTGAAAATTTAGTCCGAAACTTTTCTGTTCAGGCTTACAGCCCGCCTTGAGTGACGAAGAGCACAACGATTTTCAATTTCTCGAGCTTTTCTTGTCGGCGATTTTCAGTGCCGATATATGTCTTTCTTGTCTCCCTCGGGCTGTCGCGCCGAGGCGGCTTCGACACGGAGATTAAGTTGAGTTACTCAGGATATATATTGTCTGCTTCGCGGTGCTTTTCGTCAGCAGTAACGGGGCATCGAATTTCCCGCAAGATCCACTGTCAATCGGAAGGATTTCTGATTCATCATTCAGGTTATCCTAAAAATACAGGGAAAAACATTAACCCATGACATTCTAAGGAAAAATAAATATTTGACCATCTGACTACCTGTGACAAATGTAACAGTTGACAACTTGTGGCTCTCTTGAAAATCGATTTGCCCGAAGTGTCAGAAATAGATTTAGACCGTACGAATCTCTTCGGGTCAATACTCGACATTTGTTTATCCAATCGATGCAGCATTTGTGTGTTTTGATGGAAGGCATATTCTGCCGTAGTGTGGACACTGGACTATTTGATCGTTCCTAGATGGCTACTAGATCTCAGTAAATTTATTGCAACTGTACAATAATAACATGTTACTTTACTCTTGTTCCCCTTGGGATTGTCACTCTAACACACGTTTATCCCGATTTAGGCGGAATCCTTGCTCTCATTGTTACGTATAAGATTAGAATAAAATGTTTTCATTATATGTTTGCATTATTATGCAACGACAGGTATTGCGGGCCTGCTAAAATACCCCCCCGTGCGCCCCCACAACAATCTATGCGTATGGCCCTTGCAGTTGTCTTGCTCAGCAATTTTATCCAAAGGTTAAGCTTACTCGTAACTTCAACTGCTAGTAAAATTGAAAGGCGACTCGGCTAAAAGCGTAGGACGTGAAAGGGTTAATTAACGCGTACTGGTTAGAGCCTAAAAGCTACGATTTTGTGAATATAGCTGTTAGAAACGACAGGATATGAGTATCCCACGCAATCTGTGCCCAGTTAACTACCCAATAGTAAGACTTGATTAAGAATGTCTTTTATAGCTGAAGCAGACTGACGAAGTGGCATTTTGCCAAGGTTCTATGGGAAGCAATCGCTGCAGAACAGTCAACTGAATACAAACTGTTCTCGTTCATAAAATCTACGCAATAAGTGTAGTGTTGTACATAGATGCTTTTACAACTACCCTAAAGTGTTGCAGACTAGCCAATGTGGCTTGCGTCTATAAAATTTCATTAGAAATCCCTACTGTGACGCGCTTGCGTTAAATATTCGAAAATTTTTTGTTAATTCTAACCTGAACAGAGTAGCTCGAACGTTTTGTACCCTATGGCACATTTTTCCTAACCTGTCATATAAATATAGGCATGGCCATTGCCCTTGTGCGACAGTAGACTTCGTGTGCGAATATCGTTGGGTTGCCGTCGTCATTGAGGTCTCAGTGTTTGTGCTGGTGCTTTACGGCAACCGGCCGACTGTCATAATCGTCATAAATTCTATAAGCACGCTTTGATTAAGTGTGATCGCTAACTCTCCAAAGACTGAATTCTGGGTATATTTCGGAGTCGTCTATGTCGGTTCCTCCCACGCTGCCTCTTTGCAATTTCTCTCCCCTTAGAACGTTTGTTGGGCGCCAAATCCGGACTAGGGGATGGATGTTGCATGAGGAACGCTTTGTGCTAGGAAAACAGTGCGTTAGTAGGAAACCTTGGTGAGAGAGGGCATAGCGAGGATGCTGAAGACGGGACCTGTTCCGTTTTGTAGCGGGCATGGTAGTGGGCGTACATTATGGATGCACTGCTTGCAAGCGGCCTATTCATTTAGTGTCTACCCTCCTACGCCAGATCCACTTTAACGTAACTCCTATTGGCAGCAGCGCTCACCTCGCTCGATCTTTAGCCTCGAACATGGATACATATCCCCCTTCCTCCTCATAGCCCCAGAGATCTACCGACAAGCCGTAGGCTCGGTCTCGTATGAGAAGGCGAGATACCGCGGGTGTATCCTTTGCTTCTCCCAGACCTTCCCCCTTCTCTTTTTCTCTGGTCGCCTGTCTGTTTCGCGCTTCACCGGATGGCAAGCACGATATGTGGTAACGTGGCAACGTACTGGCGCGTCTGCGTAAGGGTGACACGGAAACGCCCTCAAGGAGCAGGCTTACCCAACTCGGACATGCCCATAGGGAATAAAGGTTCATGTTTAAACACTTTACGATATGATTGCTTTGGCTGTTGTCCCTCTGGGATAAGCTATAAAGTATTATGGGTTTGTTCCGAAGGGGACGCTAAAGAAGTCTACTCGGCAAGCATGTAAGAGCCCAAAGCGGACGAAGCAGCCGAAGATGCGACGGGGTGGCCACATTCGGTAGTGACTACTGCCTGCTAGAGTAGATCGTACAGAAAGGTTTTGGCGGCCGAGCCACTGGTGACAATAGCTCAGACGGCAGTACTGATAGTTGTAATGGCGTGTGTAAGAATGCATGTCAGTGCTCCGTTAACGGATTTGAAGGGTACGGTTATGTAAGGGGGGAACTTAAAGTTTTTTGGTCACGAGACGCTCGCGGAAAGAGAACGTGCAGCTAAAGGAATATTTGTACGAAGCGAATGTGAACGTTAGCTATGTGTGTGTGAGAGAAATAGCACCGTTTGAGAGAACGAATGGTCAGTCACCGTGAAAAAGGTGACGGGTAAATACTGAATGAAAGAATGGCAGCAGTCTGTAAGAGTCGAACAAGAGGTTCTGACTATGTGGGGCCAGTTCTATGCATGCTAAATTAGTAAACAACTTGGAAAGGAAAGGGTAATCGAGAAAAGAAAAGCATACCACGGTAGTGAATAGCTCGTCCGCTCAGGGTCGAAACAAAGAGTTGCAGCTTGTGATTCCTGTAACTTTCTCTTGTGAGCCCACTTTACAGGTACACATGCTGTTCCGTTCGCCTTTCTCATGATTCAAATTCATCGCGCGCTGCAAGTGGGGTGTTAGTAATCTCACGCAAAACAAAAACGTCTGCGTAACAGTCTCATGCACGAACAAAAAGTAGGACCATCGGAGAAAAGGTTTTGACCGTACGCGTTGCCGATGCGTAACACAGCACGTCTCTCTACGTGCGGCCAATGGAATATGTACGGAAAAAATAAAGCAAACCTGTCACTTTGTCCGTAGAGCGCGAATGTTGTCTGGGAAGAGAACGAACAAGATTTCGACAGAAATTGAAGAAGAAAATACGTTTAGAGGCCAAACCAGAACTTGCTATTTTTTTTATGATTTAATATAACTAGTCAATGTGGAAAAAGCGGCAGGTATCGCTGTGCATACATGCATGTGTAGCTTCCAGGGATAAACCGCTGGCATATAATGTACAAAACCATATGCATGTACAAACACATCAATCGTCCAAAGCGCTATCGTTGTTAGGTACAGTTGCCAGTGTCAGAAACAGCTAAGAATACAGCGGCGTATACCTACCAAACAAAGAATAAAAAAAAAAAGAAACGTCAGGAGAAGGATCAACAGAGTGAAGGTAGATACGTTCTACAGTTAGGACAAAGAGAGCAGGAAATGAAAATAAACGCGAAAGATAACCTACTCCTAGAGCAATTACCATTCAGGAGGCTAGGCCCAAGCGTTATATCTATATACGTTCGGTAGAAGACAAGCAATATAGAAAATAGGTCTGCATAGGAGATCTTTCTGGAAAAGAATTTGAAGCATATACAGTGAAGCTTTAGTTGTCGACCGACCAGAGTACACTTAGTTGAGCGATATATATATATATATGTATATCTTTTTTTCTACCAAGCTGCAATGAGCTCTCAGGGTGACAAACTCAGGTCCAGCTAACAGTAACGGGTTATCCTCTTCCAGTGGATTTGTGGATATCACAATGAACACGTTACCGATACATAGAACGCTCGTTACGTGAAAATAATGAGCTTCTTGGACAAACACATGCTTGAAGAAGCGAGAAAATCTGTTGCGTTTGTACTTCCTAGCTACTCTAATGTATTTTGTGCCCCTGCGGAATTCGAACTATCACGTACTGAAACGTGCATTTTGAGTTGTTATTTGTGCACTCATTGTAAGCGAGTAGCTAGCACAAGGGATCATAGATTCCGCTATATGGTGTCTCGGCAAGGTTCTAGTAAATTTTTTTAGAGCTATGTGACCTTATGACGCATTTAGCATTCTGGTTTCAGGCCCTAGAATCTTATCATACAAGAAACTAACGTAGTCGAATAGCTGGCATCAACTCAACATTGAAATGTACGAGAGAAAGGCAGATTTAGAGAAACTTTATAACGGGAGGCTGCTAATATTCATGAGAACCTCCACGGTCGAGTTCACGGGTGATGAGGTGGGGTGAGATGAGAGGGAAGGCACATTTAAACTAAACGAACGTCATCAATGTCCATAATATACAATCCACTAGAAGGTAAAGAAGTCTGCAGCTGATTTGAATTTATGAGGCTCGCCTCAAATCCCTTTTCTCTAGCTGTGGCAAGTAGTGCCCTATGGGACAAGTTTTTGTCTTTCGGCACGTCTCTAGGCTAAGCAACTAACAAAAGCATCTTGACAATTCAGCCTTTTGCTCTGTGTTTTGTTGCATAAGAAGAAGCTATGAATTGAGAGTTCTAAGCTATTTTAGTTGACCCCCTTGTATGTAGTAAAACTGCCAACAAGATTTTGGGAGTCAGTCATCCCCGATGTCCTTTCTCGATTCGAATCTATGATTACGATATATGGCCTAGACTTAAGTAGCGTTCGCTTCTGAATACGACCCAATGCTACCTCTTTAGAAGTCATTTGGTCGCCGATAGCAGTTCGAGCGGTTGAATACAATAACCTTCTATTTGGAATGCTAGCTTTTAGATGAGCAAATGCTGTAGAAGACTAAGGTTCTAGCGCTATTAAAGCAGATATAACTAGCAAATGTTAAACAAGGCTTATTTCTTTCAGAACTTTACACGAGGCAGATATACCATTGTCTAATAGCAATTTTATTTATGAAAAAGATACTTACTTTCTTGTTTCCTTGGCCGCTACGCTAAAGTGAGCGGTTGGCTGACGGAATCAGTCAGCTAGCCTTTAGTAATGACTAACAGAACAATTCATTTCTCTCATAAAGAAAAACAATTTTCGTCTGTACATAATAGGCAAATTGGTCTTCCAATGCCGTTCATAACCATAGAGTTTAAATTAGCCTACAGCATGCCCAACGAGAAGTTTTGCGGTTGATATATGCCCTGAATGAAGCATGGTGTGAGATTGTTGCTCTGAAATTAAGTCAAGACTTTGCCAGGAGAGAAAAAAAGGCTTGGGGTGTGCTAGCAGACGGGAAATTAGACCACAAAGTGTCGACGATACGTCCCAATGTTTATTTACTTAGAGTATAAGTCCAACAAACATTTTTATGCGATTTGACTATTTCGAACTGTCAATAGCCAAAGCTTTATTGCCCACAGTTTAGATAAAATATGTAGCATATTAATAACAACTGCTTTTCATCCAATGGGTTAAGCCTGCTTCAGAAACGGTTACCACCTCGTCATCCTTCATTGACATTCGTCCTGTGTATACGTGCCTTCATAACAACCAATGTCTGCCAACGAAACGTGGCGTGTTGCTCTTACCCAGGACAGGAGAAGTTACCCGTTATGGTGGTGTACCCACTGTGATAACTTGACAAACGAGGAAATGGACAACAAATTAGTACGAGAACTGGGTTGGACAGATATGGCTAGTGACCATACAAAGCCTAGTTCGAAGTGGAGACACCATGCACTTCGCGTGCACAATGTATGTAAATGACAGTGACATCTGTGCGAGAGAACAAGTTCCGACATTCGTTCACTTTCACTCAGATCTGTCGCTCGGCCGCATCGTTTTTGGGGTTTCTGCTTGAGTGCTTTGCGGCTTTCGCAGTTGATTACTAGGTTCAATTCGAAATCTAGTAGTACATGTTACACTCTGTCGTCGTAAACCTATATCTATGCTTCTTTTGAGTAACAAGGAGTATCTCATGTGTACAGACGTCTGCCTCGGATTTTCCCTAGAATGAAGTAAAAAATTGGCGATCTTATATAGCACTTGCATCACTCAATCTAATCGTTGCCAGTGCGTCCCACGTGACTAGTCTATAGATGGGGTGGTTGCGGTCAGATGATATCGAGAATTCAGGATCAACCGTAGGTGGGCAGGTGAAAGAAGGACAAGATTATGCAGCGACAGGAATGGGTTTGTAAATCATTGGCGCACTCGCGATAAGGTCTGAATATAACTAATAGGTACGTATGAGATTTGAAACGATGTACATTTGGTGGGCCGAACTGTTGCAAGAGCTATCAAATTCAGAAGAAGGAAGCGAACTCCAGCTCACATCACTTGTTTTGCTTTTTTGACGCGCACTTAATTTCGCAGACTTTATCGAATAATCTATTAGTTTTCGTAGACCGTCATAGCCCATATTTCAGTAGGTATCGGCCTGCATTATGCGAAAACTTGAACGACGCTATATTTTATGAGCCATAAATTGCATTGGACTAGCGTAACGCTAGTCAGTAGCAGCGCAGCATCGACTGGATACGTGAAGACTATAAGCCAACATCAGTGAGCATTTCTAGTTAGAAGCGTATAGCAAACTGTAAGTGTTACTCTCAGTGCGTGCTACCACAAGAGCAGGTGCCTGTACATGTTGCGGATTTTTCGCCAAGAATGCAAGCTCATCCGTTTCCAAAAACCGAGGTCTAACTGTTCACGCAACGCCCGTTCATATACAGCAAGCATTACGCACGTACATATGTCGTGTTAGCGTGCGCTGTCGTGTCGTATCTCAACTCTTTCGCATCGTTCCTACCTCCCTCCCTCGATTCTGTGCGTCTTGCTTTTTGGCACGCGTCATAGCTAAACCATGTGTCGGAATGAACATCCTGGCGCAGATCAGTGTCTGTATCTGTGTATGTATGCGTAATGTGCCCCTTCTGCCCTTTCATACTTCATACCCATCGTGCCCCCTTTCATTTCCCGTGTACATACATCGCTACATGGCCGCTATACGTCCTACCAGATCCAGTTACCCTCAGCCTTTCGACGTGGCTGCTTCATGGAACATCACAAGCGGTACGGGCCAGTGTTTCGGTTCTGTTTGTGATACTAAGCAACCATGTGGTGGTAACAACGGTAGTGGTACATGCATGGCACCATCAGGGTCGGCAAGTCATCCCTCCACACACTCCGTATGGCTCCCGTAGGGGATTCGGAAGCACGTTCCAGCCTAACCTGCACCATACCAGATGGCTTTAAGAGGCAGCTCAGGGAGTTTGCTAGTGTTATCACATTGGAGAGCTTTGTTACCAAACCTTGCTGAAGCAAACGCAACAACAGCTGCAGGGATGGGTTAGCAGCCTCGCGCGGAAAGCGAGTCTCTACAACCGACGGTTACTCCGCATCGTTGAAGTGTGGGTTGCTATATTACCAGCGCACAGTAGTGCACCGTGCCGGACTGCACCGTCACTGTACTGGTAGCCATTGCATTGCCTGATCGTGATGCTACGGACGCCAACGATGAAAGGTTAGCTCCTCCCGAAAGAAAAAGCCTCACGGACTTGAGTCTCGGTGATCAGGGATCGGCGTATGTCTGCACTGCCAACGTGAAAGCTGCCGCTGCACCTTTTAGGGAATGCATTCGTTACTTGTGGCGTCTTACTGCTCAAAGTGGCCGTAGGGGACATGTTGCCTGACGTCTCTTAGCGACCCGCCGCTGTATGGCCGGTCATTCATTGCAACGGTGGCTACGACCTCCCTAGAATTCTCTTTCTATCTGGGACTGCTTCGGTTGCTTGTATTGGCCATGATACAAGAAAAAGATAGTTCTCTTCCGACGAACTCAAAGGCGAATGCCTATTGTTAGCATCGAAATATCTAAAATATGATCCTATAATTTTATCTGATCATTGATGCGTTACCTCTACTTAACATAGGTGTTCGTTACCTAGTACAGGGTGCTTTGCGTTTGAAATCATGAACTGCGCGTTGTTACTGATGTTCATGGTGCCACAATGTACAAATCTATCCTTGTGACAAACTACGAATACTGTTGAGTTTAGATAACAGAGCATATACACGTACTGCAAACTTCTCTATGAATAAAGCATAGCTAAGCAAGCTTTCAGATACAACGGGCAACCCGCGCACTTTATGAAATTTACTAGGTCTCGTTGGTAAAGCAGATACAGTTAATGCTCGTTTAATGAATCTATGTGTTTGGATCTGTTAATTATATGTTAATCGTCCATTTTTTTTTGACAAATCTGTTAAGAACTACTTGCTAAATAAACATTACAGTCGGCAAAAGCTGATATAGACAGCATCTGTTGATTTCAATCTGCAAAAACACTGATAGATTAACCTGTGTAAAATTTATTAAATCTAAATTTTATAAGATGACTTGACCAAATTGAATATATTATATTAACTTATAAGGCATTTCGATAACATCACCCCGATGACTGTTTGAGAAAAGCTAACACTTTTTGAAGCTTTCCAAAACGCGATCAACTCACAATGATGCGTAGAAGAGTTTCTTTTTGCGGAAACTAAAAATTTCCGATTGGGGTAATTGCGAGAGTTAACTACGACATTTACGACGATTAGAGGAGATCACGTTGAAAGCGGGATTCGTTCCACTCCCGGTGGTTATATAACACGTTTACAAATGACGGCAGTTCTTTAACATCCATTAAGTGTAATAATTGTATGTGAGCCAAAAAATGGACTCCGTTCATGCTTCCCTTTGTTCGCTGGTAGTTTTCCTAAAAGGGAGAACACCGAGAACCAAAATCAGTGCAGACAGTTTAGGGAGCAAACTGTCACAGGGAACAGCAGAATGCTTCCGTGCTCTAGTCCATCTATACAAGCGTCTCTTTACGTGCTTGCGCGTTTGTGTGCGAGGTTTCCATAGAGGAAGATGCTTATTTGAGGCGACCCCTAGTTCGCTTAGACATCGTATAGGTGAATGTACTCATTAATTATTTCGACGATCATTTATCACACTAGAATACTACCAGTGTTCTATGTATGCCCTTCAAATGTTCCATCTTTAACCGACATGGTGAGTGCTTCACGTCAGGGCACCAACGAAAAGAACATCAGGAGTTGCTATCCCACAGAAAACAAGAGAAGGATCGCCGAAGAGAGATCACCACAAGCAGCATTGCACATTTTCGCCGACTTTCTCCTTCCTCCTCAATAATACCACTTTTTCGGGAGCCATGGCTAGAAGGGGCACGATAGCCTGTCAGTTGCCCCAGTGCATTGATTGCGTCGTTATGAACATTTACCCCTCGCGCTCTCACAGCACAGCCGACACGACACTGGAGATTCGCTAGTTGTTCCTTCATTAATTCATTTATTACTAACAACAATAATCGTCACTTCGCCCCCAAAACCTCACCGTGTTGCACATGCCGGTGAGCACGTGAAGTGCTGCTAAGGGAATACGCAAACGGTCCTTTAAAAGGAAGTCCGGTATGGGGCATGCAATTGCAAGGGACAGCTGCGGTGCCTGAGAGTGACTGCTGAACAACTAGGAAGCAGTTCTTCGAAAAAGTACGAAACTACGGAGGGGCTCCTGGCTATGATGGAGAGCAAGCCGTAATCGGGAACAATGAAGAGGCCTCATCGCCACTACCGTCGCCAACACTATTACCACGATCGCTACTAGCAGTAGCAGCAGCAGCAGCAGCCGCCGCATTATATCCACTTGTTGTCGGTGGGTCCGGAGCGACGACTCAGCCGATGACGGCTACGGGGACGATTGAAGAGCTTGTAGTATACCGTAGTCTGCTGGTGAGCATATCACATTGTGTTCGCGTCGGCTCCTGGCGTGGCCATGCTGGAACGGCATACAGGACCAAGTGAATAGGTAGCGATATAGGTTTAGACTGAGCGTACTGTGAACTGCCGAGAGGTGACCACTACGTGCAAATCAACCCTAAACATGAGATGCGTTCATTGTGGATTGTGTACTGCATGACAGAGCTAACGTAGTAATAAGAAAGACGTACGCCGCTAAATGTAGCAATAAGAAGAAATAGCTTTATTGACGATCCAACAGTTACTCGTTAAATATGTTCTTCAGTACACTTACGTTGAAAAACAAAAGGCAGAATGAACGCATCTTCTGCGAACGGCATCGCTGGTCTTTAACAAAAGCCATTGTTCGGGTAAGGCAGGAAATCATGGGTAAACGGAAAATGCGAAGATGGATCGGTCGACGTCACGGGATCATATCTAGCCAGTTCCTCCCCTGCCATTTGTCCTTCTTCTCACTGATCTCGTTTAACAGTAAATCGTTGCACCGGGGAACTTCTCTCCACTCGACAAGGCTGCTGTAGGTACAACAGGGTTTGGTTCGGTGTCCCACATTGCGTTCGCAATGGGTTGTACTATATTTGAGTTCCGGTCCTCATCCATCTGCATGTGACGCTCGGAGCCTATATGAAGCTTCATTTACTTGGTCACATCACAAAAGAGCTTTTTTTTAGACCATAAGCTCACCTCACTATTCATGGGACCTCATTATTCATGGCAAATTAACGCTTGCGACCTCTCCGAATTCTCCACTCTGTCCTAGAAAAGCAGTCCCTAAAGCAATAATGTTGACACTGGGTGTGCTTGCCCTCATGAAATAAAGACCTGTGCGATTTGTCCTACTAAGTGGAATGGTTGTATTTACAGCCCCAGGATGCACCAACCAATCATCATCGGTGATGTTTTCGATTTGCAGCCTTCCGAGATTCATAAACCGCTCGAATTATATCTCAGGCTAGTCAAACTGCACGCAGTACTGGCAGCTTTAGTATGTATGTACGTATGTACGTTTCATGCTATGTCACAAAACGAGTTTTTTCGATCGGCTAATTTTTATGCCTACAAGTGAAAAATAGAGCTGAATGGCAACAAATTGAAATACCTGTATTTCATTTTCATAAAATAACCTACGCATGTTTAATGCAGTAAGCTCAAATCTTCATCTAAATGCCCCATTTCGCAAAAAGATGTAAGATTTCCTTCATTAAATAAATCAGATAGGTGGTATTTGTTGTGCTCTTTGATAACCGATCTGACCGAGCCAAATACGTACGATGCAACCATTAATCTGATTGAAATATGGCAGCATCGAGCCTCATGGCAACTACTCTGCCATCGGCATCCTTCATTTCGGCCACTTTTACTGGCGTTACGAGAATATTTTGAACGATTTAAAGTCTATTGGCTGGGATCGTCAGTTCTAGCCCGAAGTGAAATGATAATTTTGCTCAAATGCGACTAGCGGCAGACAAGTCTAATAATGCGCGTTTTATAAAAACAGAGAGTTTTGCAGCAGAAAAAGCTTCAAGTTGAATCGAGAAGCTTTGTCACGGTTTAGAGTTTCTTGCAGGATACGCTACGTATCGAGGCATTTTTCCAAAAAGTTTCATACAGACATTAATACGAACTCGGTGACTTTTTGCTTTTTACGGACAAGTCTAGGGGATGTTCAAAAGAAAAGACAACTAAAAGTATCCTGTTTCTTACTTATTTGTAACTCACGTGCAAAATATGTTGCACAATATACCCTTCACTGGGTAATGCATAGGCTCTTATTTAGAAAATCATCCACCAATCAAAGGTAATCTGGAGATAAGTCAAAGCAGCTTCCAGCGTTGTTAAGGAAAAAAATATTTAGGATATCATGTAAAGCCGGGCATTCTGCAGACGAAATGTGAGAATAACGCAACACCCTATAATCCGAACGATTCTCATTACTTGAAGAAGATTATTATGATGAGGACACATGTACAGAATATATGCTCATGGATATCTTATGTAAAAAGAAATAGCCCATGTGCTATAAAAGAGCCCGTACACGGATATCTACACTTAGGCGTCCTGCATGGATGTGTGTGTCTGTCTTGTGTCGTCCCGCATTAGAACATTACGGTCGTGAAAATGCTTTTTCCTCTCCCGCGACTCCCAATTCTTGCTCCAGTTCTTTGTATCACGATGTGTTTGTCAGGCTCCTGTCATTCTCGCTTGTTTCGCCTTTCACTGTGGCCTTCCACATGGTCAACCATGACAGCCGATGGGGTCCGTCCTTTCTGGCAGGCACGAAGACATGATGATGGTTTGGTATTATATATATATATATACTTTTGTATAGCTGGGCAGAGTCACAGACGGGTAGTCGAGCATGTCGAGCTGATCTATCGGTAAGTGACATTTGATGGCGTCACATTGTAAGTTGCGACATAACAGTTCCAGGCGCAGTAGGAATGGTATAAAGAAGAAGGGAAGAAACCTAAGATAGCTGTCTCAACCTTATGTCATCCGACTTACTATCACATAGGTTACTCTCGTACATAGATGGTACTATTTTAGAAAACGATGAGATTCGATGGCCAGTTAAGTTGTACTCTACGAAATAAGCGCATACGAAACAAACCATATCACTCACCCAATAATGATAAGGAGACCCTGTGTTATAGAGACAATAGCGCGTAATCAGTATTATGATGTTTGTTGTGTAATGAACAAAATCATATAGTTTCAAATTTTCACTCTGCTTGCATACTTCTTTTAAAATATGCACAACCGTTTTTTGTAACGTATTTATAGATGGCAGCCTACTTTTGTCGCTTCTCACCGCTCGTGCAGCGTTGTCTAGATAATGACTTCATTATTTCACTTTACAAGCAAACCATTAAGATCTATCAAATCATATCATAGATTCTACTAATTATGTCTTTATGTATTCACGCAACAACTTATATTTCCTGATATATAACTATTCTGATCTTGCTGCTTTCTATGGAACGCGAAAATATCAATGCTACGCACGCATCTGTACCCTTTGTGCAAATCTTTGCACATGTTTAAAGCTGTTAGAAGGATAAACTTGTGAAAATTAACACTGGGCGAAAAAGGCGAAATTGGTTGACCTAATAAGCGAGTGATAATCGCGAGCGCACAAAATTCAAATGGATCGCTAAAGCTCATTAACATTAGCTGAGACCCACTTCCTCCACTCATTCCCTTTCCCTGAACCGATATCCCCGCTATTTCCGCTTTAGCGCCCTTCCAGCTTCGAGCTGTTAAGACTATGCGGTGGCTTCGCTCCTGTTAAATGCCAGGTATTATTAGCTCACTCTGCTGCTGCTGCTGCTGCTGCTGCCATTGCCATTGCCCCATTTGGCTTTCCCTACTTTTTTGTTTTGGCTACCGGTTATATCATAGCTTGCCCCATCCAGCCCTATTATACTGGAAGCATGTCACGTCGTGCTAGGCTCGTCGTATTACAGTGTCTACGAACTGTCAACGGTCTGTTAATACCAAGTGCGACTATGGCCGCCGTCAACCATCACTAACCTATTTGGCGGCCTTGTCACGATGCCGACGTGTTATGCTAAACAAGATTAACTCTTCTGTGCATCGCGTCCAGCGACCAACTGAAGCATATGCACTTCAACTGTGTAGAACCAACCTAATGCATAGTCCTCCTACGCCTACCACCACCTTCTTTTACCCCCTACGTCCATAGGCTCGCTGGCAGCCCTCACGAACCCCGAACAGCGGACAAATATGCGTTACGATCCAGCAACGTCTCCTATCGTTCGATCTCGGATGCGGCCCATTAAATCAGAACGGCATCTGCCCTCGTATCCATGTATACTCATAAACGCTCATATACCAATCCTCCGGCCAAATTAATCACAACAAATACATGCGGTAAACATATCGATAGTCCTACTAAGAACTGTTGTGCCTACTATGTCGTAGAAAGCAAACATGGCGTTGTTGTGCGGATGTTTATGTAGTTACGTATGCATAATCTGATATAAAAATATTTGGATTATAGTGGAAAAAGCGTCGGCAGTTTGGGTATAGGTGGCATAAGTAAAGAATGTGCATTAGCATAAGACAACTAAACGGAGCGAAATCAAAGCCAATTTTATATTTACTGAATATTCAAATACTTTATTTTAGAATTCACATTAAAACCCTAATGAGAGGCAACACGCAAATGTTCGTATACATATCACCATAGTAATTTTCTTTTTGTGCTCTTTCAATGAAGCACGACGTCTATGCTTCAAATACTGATGTTGAACAAATAAAAAATTGCTAGCTTTCTTTTGCTCTAAAAGTTTTTATCTACATGCTCGTAAACCGACAGACGTTTCAAACATGATCATGTCTGTTATGCTTTGGGTCCACTGGCAAGCAATGAAGGAAAACGCACAATCAGGCCTGCGTTACTTGTCAGACAGACAATGCCCTATCCCTAAACCTCATCTCTCTTCTTTTCAAACCTAACCCCCTTTGCTTTGGTAAATTTGGATGTACTAGACGGGGGCTCATGCAGTCCTCGCCTCAATTGATATCGCATTAGTCTTGCTTCTAGCTTCTTCTCATTCGGTGAAGGCGACTGAGAAACAACACAGTTGTCTTGACACTGTTTTGAGGTCCGGTCTATCCTATACTTGCACACAGGCACACTTGGTCCTAAAAACCTAAGGAAGTCCAGTATCTGCTAGTTGTGAACTTGGATTGCGGGCGTGCGCGTAAACCAAATCGTGTGACAGATACTTTGATTTCCTCGGGGAGTTGCTGCTGTTACCTTACCGTTGTTTCCGCCTTTCGATATCGTTGAGGAGGCACCATTCTTGTGCGAACGGAAGCTATACTAAGCAACAGAAAGTAACTTCGGAGTGTGGTGCTGGCCTTTTACTCTGCAGAGTAATTCAGCCCAACCGGTTGGCAATCGATGGACAGTCCATGGGTTGTGTTTGTTGTCAAATTTACCATCGCAGTCTCCCCGACACTTTGCCATTGTCTCCCGGTGGCTATCACTCTAAAATTGGGGAATTCCTGTGCCGCCAGGACACATTGTGTCCGAAACCCATGTTATAGAACAATCTTACCGCAATTCAAACGACTATCAGTATACTTTCCTTACCCCTGTTTATTCATTTCTTATTGTTGCGGACTCCTTGGTATATAGCACTAATTCCACTCGTGGTGTGTTATTAACTGGTCACAGCGACCCTCTCGAAAGCAGCTGGATTTCAAGAAACCCATGTTCCAAATAACACGAGGGAAGGATCAAGGCACTATCTGTGGTTTTTTACTGAGGCCTAGCCACTTATATAATAATGGTAATAACATTAGTAATAATGACCGAATAGATATCGTATTATTACTTGGAGAATAGTATCGGTATGAAGCCTCAAAAGAAATAGGTGAATCACTGTTTGTAAACTACCACATATTTTGTCGCATAGCATGTTGCCGTATATTCCACTGTATATCGCTACGGATTATTTTTTAGAAAGCGACATTGCAAATACAGTTTCTAAATTTACATTTCTTAATTGCGCTCTAAGTGGGCGAGCAGGCTCGAGAAACAAGGGATGGCTTGATGTGTTCTACTAAATTTTAGTATGTAGGGACCTTTAGATTACCAGTAGGACGCGATAAAAGGCTAGAGGCATCTATGCTGTTAAACACAGAGCGCTGCGAGGGAAACATTTGGTGCATTTCCTAGCGCGCCTGCGGTGCCCAAACACTCGAGCCGGTACGGGGCTTTCGTTTTAGGGCTCTCCATATAGAGGAAAGTTCTTTGGCATAAGTATGGTGAATACCGATAGGGCGACTGGCGTACCTAACCTAACGACACATGGTAAAATATTCAGCTTGGATAGTTAGCAATTATTTAAGAGATGCATGACGAATAAGTTACCGTATAGAGGCTTGGCTGTGGTAGACAGCATAAAACCGAGAAGCGTCTAATTGTTGAGGGATGAAGTTACTTTTTGACAGCGTCTGAAGATATGCAGCTGGCTTAATGTTCACACTGGATGGAAGTTTATAGACAGAGAGTCTGTATGCAAAATAGATGAACTGCACATAAAGAACACCGTTAAACGGTCTTGAATCGGCAAAGTCTTACAAAGGAACTACGCCAGAACAAAGGACACGTCACAACATGTTTGACGCTTACAGTATAAAACATTATACAGGATTGAATTCAACGCTGCCTGGTGAAATTATGTAGCAACAAGTTAGTTCCACTATTAACAACCTCGAAAGTACAGCGACGCGCCTCAGAGATGTGTGCTTTATTTCAATATTATTACTGAGATCTTCTAAGAATGACTTTTACCTTATTTCCCATGTTCTATCGTACCGCTTTTTATCACCATGTAATATAAAGTCTAAATTTTAAATTAATTAGATTTAATCTTTAGCCTAAAGCTTTAACAGTCGGTATTCTCTAGCTCGATGCATAATTAGATTTTTATTAAGTGACTGATATGCTGCGGTATTACATGTTTCGGACATTAGGTTTACATCTTAAAAGGTGTACTTGCAGCAAAAAAAACGATGTTTTTTTTTCACTTTTCAAGGAAAGCCTTAGTTGTTTCGAAGGACGCGAAGGGTCGTTTAAGTCAGGCGGCTGAACGTGGCACAGATATACGCGTAGGGTACAACTCCGCATACCTGCTTTTTTCCGGAGGACACTAACCAAGGTGTTAACAAATAAAAGCGGTACGAGTAAGTCTTTTATGTCGTACAAGGGCGGACAGATTGAGAGCTCCAAGACGTGACGGGTATATTATAAGAATTGGATTTTTAGGGACCCAAAAGATAAGATAACGGGAATCGATAGAAACAAATTTGATTACAGACCCCTGTCGTAAGGCTTTTCCCTTCAGCAAACGAAGAGATGAAATGAGTCTGTCAAGGCATTGTCTGCCGTAGGTGAAAAAGAAGAGATAGTGCAAAAATGCAAACAAAATTTCTCGTTGAGTAGAACACTGTCGTCATTTTTTGAAACGGAGGCAAATTTACGGAAGCCTTTTGCGGTATTCGTGTCTACCAGCGGTTCTGCAAAAGCTTTAATAGTACACAGACTGGTTGATAAAAAGGTTATCGTTTGTGAGGCTCCAACATTTTCTCTGTCCGTGCTCAAACAGATTAGAAGCAGTTCAGGGCGCGTCTGTCTGCAACTTCGATCATGGAACCGAACGTTTGTTGTGCAAAACACATCATCCACTGTATTCAATGATCACTAACGTTTTGGCTTGTCACTAATTTGTTGAACGAGAACGCGCATAAGCTTTGCGTTTTTCGATTTCAGTATTCAACCTGGCTAAAAAAAAAAAAGTCACTTGAATAGTTAAAAAGCTACGAGCTATTATTAAAAATATTCCAGTCAATGAAACGCTACATTAGAAAGCAAGAACTGGTTCTACAACGGTGGATTCATGGGCAAACATCATTATTTAGCCATAAAAACACAACGGCAAGTGAATCCTGCAAGCTCTTAGCCACATTGTGCGAAAATGCTGATTAGGAGCCCATTCGTTCAGTTTTGTCAAAGCGTGACCAGCGAGTGGAACTATTTTCCGAGGCCGAGTAACGTTGATGGCTGAGCTATGCAAACGAAACGATGTGCTTTCAAGGTGTACTTTGAAGTAGGAGATGGGGCCCGGTCAGTGATTACCATTACCGTATTTGATCCCTGTCTCTCCCCCCGCTCCAAAGACGAGGTCGAAAGTGTTCGCATATGTGGTAAACACGGCTTTTCCGAGATACGATAGTCATCACCAGCAACACCACAAGCACTGCCGATGCTACTGCTGGCATAGCTGCCACCACCTCTGTTGAAGCCCAAGCCACAAAGGCGAGCTATTTGCATAATTCAACTTTGGCTGTCGGAAACGGTTCGTGGAGGACGTGAGGTGCTTCGTCAAATTCGAGATACGCTAGCTAGTTCCAACGCTACAAGCTCCCAGGCTTCGCCGGCGTCGTTGGAAACCGAACGCGACGAGATGGCTAAGATGAGACGGCGGCTTGGGCCCATCCCATTCTATGTGCCCCTCATACATGGGGGCATTGTACGTACATCAAGGAAAGGAGACCAGTGAGCCAATGGGCTGGTTGCTCGCGAAGCCGTAGGCTTCTTTCCAAACTGTAAACACACGATGGGTGACGTATTATGTATGAAGCGTGTTGACGGGCGGGGAGAGGCTAAAGGGACCACACAAACGAACGAACGAACGAGCTTTGCCTTGCGGCGTCGCGCCGGTAACGCTGCAGTCACAGCGACACGCATACAGACTCTTTCAATGCACTACCAACTGCCTGAACCACCGTCGTAGGCCGGCCAGTCAGGCAGTTTGGGCGATCACCATGACAACGAGGAGCACAATTTACGTCAGTCGGTCGACTACGCGTCCATGTTTCCATGCGAATCCGTATGCATGTGCCACGGGCATGTTCGCCCGACATGTTCGGTCTGCGTAAGTGTCTATGTATTTGCCCAAGGCTGTGTGAAGATCCTTCCCAGTGACGGACGTAGAGAGCTGCTAAGAAATGAAGAACGCAGTTCCTTTCCTCGCATGCAACTACACTAGAGGCAAGAGGACAGTCACATAGTTGAAATGGATGTGAAGTTCGTATTGACCATACTATAGCATTTTGCTCGGCGGGTTTGGATAACAATGAGCAGAAAATTAGAATAACAAGCATTCAGTGCGTTAGTTTAGTCGGTTACCCATGGGTGAGCAAACTTTCTATTCGCTACGCGATACTTACACAAACTGTATCCAAAAGGGGGTTTGTAGCAAGTAGCTATGATATCAGCGTCAATTGTAGACTGGAAGATGGTCGGATTTGACTGTCAAAAACGAGCACCGCCACCATTTCATACGAAACAATTTATAGACAACGTTAATAAATGTTTCAGTTACTGGCAGAAACAAACACAAGACTGGAGAGTTTGCTGCTTAGCTTATAGCTATTCCCACTTTTTCTCAAATATATAGATATACATATAGGTGTGTATATATGTAGGTTATCACATGCCGTTTCTGACAATAAATTGCAGTTGTCATCCGAAATATTGGAACAATGAAGGATCGTTGCTTTTTGATGTTTATCTAAATCCGTTGATTAATCGATAAGTGCTGTTACTTTGTGTTGGTAGTTCTACGGAACTGGGAACGCATTGTCGGAAGGTGAAATAGGGTGCGGTCAACAAAACAATCCTGTTGCACAATGACTATAACAGAAGCGGTGACGAACAATTCGTAATGCTCTCTCCGGGAAATTGTAGGAGTAGTGCTGTTTGCCCCCGATATAATCTCATTGGACATTATCATAGAGGGCAAAGCTAAACGCTACACCACAGTATGACGCGTAAGACACACATCGTCATCTAAGACTAGTGCCTTGCGAGCTGCTCTGCGTGTGAAAAATCAGTCGACAATTTACGCAAATTTGATTACCGCCTGATGACGCGTTGAGGGCCTGGCAGCGCAACGCCCTCCTAAAAGACCCAGAGGGCGGTATCCACAATGCTGTGGGTTCTGCTACTGAAATGCGTTCGTACTTCGGTTGGCCGAATGCACTCCGACCCACCCTGATCCATTGAAGAACCACTGAGCTGCAAGCTTCGTAGTGTGAAGCTGAAGCGAGGTGGCTGGCTTGCATCGATTGTGCGGTCGCGGTTCCTATTATATGTACATAGCTGAATGAGTGATTTATGCAAAAGGCAACTGAGAACATCCCAGCACAGTTATTGGTGTCTGAGGCCGATTGTGGCTTGCTGTCGCCAGGTGTTCGACAAAGATGCGCGACAAGTAACGGTTCAGTAGAATGAAGTAACAGGAGAGCAATGATTGAACCAGCGTCACGTAATGTCGGGTAATATGAGAGCCGGAAACCAGTTTTACGTTGTGCACGGGCTTGATTACGGACAACGATTATGATCCCGTCGCCGTTGATAATGAAAATGAAGGGAAATTTTTAGACTACGTCAGTGGCGCTTTCTTCTGCATCCACAGTCGCTGCTAGTGATTAGTCAACGTGCCCTCCAGCACGCCGCTGTCACGTTTTTGTTGTATTCTCCTCTAAGCAACAAGTTGCATTGGATAGATGGAGGCTACAACTAGAAGGCGTACGAAACGAAAGAAGGAAAGCAGTAGGAGAAAGAAGCGGATGGAAGTAAGGAGGTGAGATTCCCAACGCACGAGGCATCAGATCAAAAGGCTATACGAAAAAGCTTGTTGCAAGACAGACATGACACTCCCATACTCGCGTAGTCACACATGACCAGAACACAAACTGACAGACATTGGGGCAATGTAGCTAGGATGAGCAGCTGCGGCGAAGATACGCCCACCTGTCCAACCCAGAACTTGCCCGATACCGTCGACGACGGTGTTCCTGCTCTTGCTATCTGTTGGATTAAGAGAACGAGTAAACGGGGGGAGGGGATCACCGCGAGGCTTTAGGCAAGCCTCTGTACGAACAATTCTCGCCTCATGTACACTTTTTTTTATAACCCAATAATAAAGGAAACAGACAGAGTGGTGTTGCATACAGAGAGTTCTTTGCCTTTTGCTTTTGTGGGTGTTCATCAGAACGTTAACTCGAATGAACTCGGCCGTTCACGTCGTACGGCTTACTTGTTTTGTAAGCAGTGCTGGCGCTAAGTTTACAATATAACGGAGGTGCGGGTGGGCTTTTTCCATGAGCCCAAAACATACTGTTGTGGGCTGTGGCACGCATTGAAAGCCACTTTTGCTGCCTCTGCGAAGTTCAGTGCCTCTTAGCAGAGTTAGCCAAGGATCTGAACGCTGGTCCCAGACCTGTAGTTCCGCTGACTGATTCTGAGTGTACCGAGGGTCCCATTCCTAACAACTGTGGTAAACGAATAAAAATATTAAAAAAAATGCAAAATATTCATATCAATTTTATTGTCAATGAAAAACGACATCTATATGCTTTACATAACGTGATATCGAAATCAGTCTCGTTATGCGTTAGTAAGGAAACATAGAGAACAGTGTAAACAATTTAAGACACTCATTTCCAAATAGCAGGTCTGTGTCTCGATGATAAGCGCCTCCTTTCTATTATATTAAAATAAAATTCACGTTGAACTATATTGATGCTTTTTACGATAGTTACGGAAGTCACGCTGTATGAAACGTAGCTCATTAGAAAGATAGAGTAGGTATTTTGTGTACCAGGAAGAAAGTGTCACTCTGATGTGCTAAAGGTGTCGTCCTCAGATGAGTCCTGGACCTTTTTAGAAAGAGCAACACACAAACGTACCGCTCTAGCTTCTCCCGAGAGATACAACGTCTGCCACCTTGATTTTCATAGGCAGCTATGGGATTTCTGTACAGTGACTAATGTCAAGGAAAGCTGTACCTAGTTACGAGCAAAGAGGACTAGCTGAGGATTTGAGGTAACGGTGTGTATGATTATCGCCTATCCCGTCACAGCTAGTACACTCAAATGTGCAGGACGTAATAAGTGAGGAAGCCCTCGAGTAGAACCATGCTGTCTCTGGTTACGTTGTACATCTGCGATGAACGTGTCATGGGCCTTATATATTATAGTAGGTGTAAAGTCTCAATTTGGGTGCTCTCGTGAGAGACTCAGAGAAGCCGATAGGAGAATCTGAGAGGACGCTGTCAAGCGGTGAATTACGTAGTTCCTTCCAAGGTTGTGCTAAGCTTGGTCTGAAAAATATTTCCTTTCTATATCTCACTAAGGCTGTAGCATACTTGTAAAGTGCATAAAAGTATATTTATATATACAATACGGGAACGCTGTGCTCACCTAACGGCTGTACATGTTCCCACAGCAACCACACGGCGTATTTAACTTACGACACGAGCGTTTCACAAGCTCTTTTATGCGTGTGTGTATGCAAAGCACTCAGATCCGCCTACATATACTGGAACTGTTATTGCAATATAGAGGCGGATCACGCAGACTGTGTCTGATGCACACACTCAATGCCGGCCTCCGTGGCCATATTTTGTTCTGTCTGACAACCAATATGAAAAAAAACTGAAATTCAAACACTAAAAGAGCGAGTTCCTTGGTCTTCTTCCAACAAATAGATGCCGGTGAAACGAGTTGTTCAGCACCCATGCACAAGATGAGCAAGCAGAATTTTCAAAAACTTTGCCCTTCAATTGATCAGCGACGTCCGGCAAAAATTTCCGAATACCTGCACGCTGCTTCTAGTGCGGGTACGTGCACACAGAAGCACGCTACCTGAACTCCCCATCTCCGTAATTTTTCCCAAGTGCCTAACCTGCGTAAGAGTCGTGGTTTGGCACAAGCACCGATCGTCGCAGATATTCCTGCAACTGCTGCACGAACGATCTAGCAGGTTTCACCTGCAGATCTTACCCCGTGTTCGGTCTTCCCTCCCCTCCCGGATGTACTACGAATCCCATCACATATCGTAGATGCTTCAGCTGCTTGCGGTATTCGTAATGCTTCCTCTTGACGATGAGACGATTGTGTTGCTTATTTGGATGCTTGCCTACTGGTTCGCCACCGCTGCTATTGCGGGTAATGCCTGGTCAATCCACTACACGGTGGCATATCGTAGCTGTGGCCTTTCAACGATGAACCTACCGTGGTTAGTCTCGACTAGCGACGGTGGTCGGAAGCGGGAAGGTTGGGGGTGGGATCAGAGTTTGGGTCTGAGAGCAAGAAAAAGAGGAAGGCAGATGGACATCTAGCTATCTATATCGTATAGTAAAGTGAGGCGCAGTGAAGCCTAGCGCACAATCAGTTAGACCGAACACTATATGGCAGTGCTTGCTGGGAACTGGTGGCTGTTGGTTGCTACTGGCAATCTGGTAAGTGCATAGTATTTTCCTACACCACTACACTTCAGCAGTTGTAAGGCCGTACATTTGATCTCGTATAGAAAGTGGAGGGCTGGTTGAGGAGACTGCAGTCTAAAAAGTGGGGTACTAGCGAAGGCGGCCATGATATAGCACAGTAAGTAGCAGTTTAGTTCATTGCTCGCTCCTGCTGTATGTCTGCAACAGTAGAGGCTTCAAAGCTAGATATGCTGTGGCAGTAACATGCTATGGATCTAGCACAGACACAAACATATTTGCTTCTTCGCCAATGGGCGACTCCCATGCGTGCGAAATCTCATGTAGCGATTCTTCGATGCTAGTTGTGGCAACTAAATTACCTGGCGAGGACTGTTTAGCCACTCTAAGAGCTGCAACGCCTGAGGACCAAAGGAAAGGAGAGAACGCGGCCAATGTTTCGGTGAAGAAGCGAAGTCTGAGGAGAAGGAGGCAGAAGCGGTGGTAGCATGCGGTGGTCTTGTGAAGTGCTATCTATTAGTGTGTATGCTATAGTGCTCGAATTATGTTTGCTGCGTGATTACTAGCTATTACCGGTGGATGATTCCCGAATGATACAACAAAGCACACATGAGAGTAGCCAACTTATCCAGGCCGACACTCAGTTAAGCCCTGTGCGATGCACGCCGGCGCTTGCGACGTGAGCCGAGGCCACTCCTTAGTCCGATGTTTGACATAGGCCCTCTGAGGCAACTTTCAATGCGATACGCATTGAAGAGGAAAAACAGACGCTCACTTTCAAGCTTCCCTAAAGAACAATCAGTTTTATAAATCTACCTACACTAGGACTCCTCAGCGACCCCCATTGCATAACAATCTTCAGCAAGATTATAGTAACAGCAAATGAAACATTTGAATCAGCAAACAAGAAACTCGCTGATATTGCTGAACGGACTTTTTATACTTTATAAAGCCCCAATAGAATCAAATTGACATTGTTGTTCGGAAGTATCGATATGTTCCGCAGCTCTACTCATTTACGTCCTAATAGTACTCGACACTCCTATAAGCACTTTTCCTGCACTATAAGAGAATGTTATTTATGAGGCCATTTTGGTTACGATTTGCATAAGACCAATTTATATCAGCTGGAAAAAAAGCAGGCCGTTATCCCAAATACCACACGATTTGCGAGCTCTTCTTCTGGGCCGGGGGTTTGGGGATCGATAGAATTAAAATGTTCTTTCCATTTGTTAAAATAGCCGCCTACCGGATTTCGAGACAAATCGTGTCAGACGACGTCCATTTAGTCGATAATTTGTCGGGAACGAAATATTTTCAAGCAATCGATTTCTTTCTGCGCTCAATACAGCGTCTATTGCTCTAGCAACTTAGCGACTGGCTTGGTCCTCGTATCAGAAAGATGAATTGGCGCCGAGGCTACGTTGGTGAGCCTTTAAATTGAAACAATCGTTGGCTGTGAGCTTCCGAGGACTGTTTTTCATCCTCTTAGGACTGTAAAGTGCCCCAATTGTATAGGGCCATGTATGGCTGTACACGTGGTTTCCCCATCATTTGCAAGCACATTTGGATTTGAGTTCTTATCAATTGCATAGTTTGCTTCATCGGTTTATTCTTGCTACGACGAAAGCAAAAAGAGGAGGGTGCAAACCTGTTCCAACAACTGATGACGCCGCGCTGCATGCTTCGTTAGCCAGTTAACCGGAATGTTTTGGGCCATATTGAAATGGCCAATCCCAACGATGAAACAATTGAGACTGCCATGATTTCGGATAGAGCCCCTGCTTTTAGATTGTTGCGGTGGAGATAATATTCTGCTACAGATTGTTGCGATAACATTTACTGCGGAGCAACAAGGAAAGAGCTTATGTTCTGTTCACCTCTTCCACTGCCGCCGCCGCAGCTTTCACTCCTCAATGCACTCTCGCTTGCCCGAAGTGACAACGTCTCTCGATAGCTCAACGCGGAGTTTCAAATGGCACATGTGCTTCAAGCATATGGCAGTGACACCCCATACTGAGTGCGAATAAACGCTAGCTTGAACTCGGCTTCTCTCTATAGCTCGCAATACGCGCCTGATCATTACGCTATCGCTGATACACCACAGCCACTGTACAAGAATTATTATGTACTAAAAGCTGACTGACATCACTCGGCACCAGTCACTCACACGTATCCACTGGCTAACCGCCACTGTGATAGCAGTGACGTTAATCACGAATCCGACGGCTGAAATGCGTGGGGTTCCTATGGGAGCCAGTATGAGTTAAGGAAGAACAAAGGATAAGAAGAGCACACAGTAAAAGTTATGCCCGACGTATGTGTGCTGGATTGAACAAAAATGACGAAGTCAGTCGTGCGTGCTTGAAGGTAGCGCTGTAGAGTCACGGGGAGCCACGAGACGGCCGTTGGATCGGAAAAACCGACCATAGGTGAGAGGCGAGAGATGTGCAAGGAAAGGCGCGAAGAGCTGCTTGATAAGGAACAGCAAAGGAATAACACGCACTGGAGTCTGCACATCACATCGATGCCGCCGTATTGTAGAAAGCCAGGCGGATAATAGCAAAGAAGAGCGATGGCGCTGGCGTTTCGTGGCTGTTGTTGTTGCAAAGAAAAAGGCAAGACGGCACAGAAATGGGCCATGGGACAGCACGAACAGGATCGCAGAGGAACATACAAAGCGGCAGGGTGATGATTTCCATAAGGTGGTGCACCATAGGGCACAACTCAGTGAGGTATGAACGGATGTTCTCATGTATAATGGTGGTAATGGTCGTGTCGGTGTGGCTAGAAAGTGCCGCTAGCCTCCGCTGCAGGGTGAGCAAAGGTAGACGCAGGATGCATGCCTGGCTGAACCAGCGCCTCGCTTGCGGTGATGGTGAGAACGAGAACTGTAGAAGAGTGACAGGCACACGATCCGAGCGGAGCGAAGATGAGGACGCCGACGAGGCACATGTTGAAAGCATGAAAAAGAAAGACACGAACGGACAAAAGCAGAGAACGCAAACAACTATACATACGAACGGCTGGATACGGGCAAAAAATGAGTATTCGATTCGTCGTTGGCTCACGGGCTCGCGATTCAGATTTGAAGTTGTCGCAGGAAGTAGAAGTAGGTGCACCGTAGCGATGGGTGACTGAAAAAACACGATGCAAACCCGTGAAAGACTTCACATGAAACGATAAGGTGAAATAAAGAAACTTTGGCCAACAAAACATCTATAAAAATACTGAGAATAAACGAAAGAAGCCATAAAATGTCCCAATCACTTCTATATTTGAACAAAGTGAATCGTTCATTAACATTTTATTCCAGTGCATCGTATACATATTGTTGGGGACGTCGTAGGGATGAACGTATCTAAATGTCATTTATATTTTACCATTTCCCGTTGTCGGACAACAGCAAGATAATGACGTCCAAAAGAACGTCACAGTATTGCTTAAGCGTCATGTATGCTATTCCACTCAGAGACATTCCCTGTATGTATCCTCAATAGGAAATACATTCTGCGGACAACAGCTCACAAATGCATGACAAGTTGTGAACATATAGACGCGTTTATACACAGGTGTATAAACATCACGTGAATTTTGAAGCAACACGCGCTGATACGTTTACGCAAGATGGAGACTTTGATGTTGTCCTTCTTGGCTTCCGCCCAATATAACGTCCAGGCGCTAATTTTATACTACAGCTAATACGATGGACAAGGTAGAAAATAAGTTAGTTAGTTTTGAAAAAGGCTATATCTAGATAAATAAACTGGGGTTTACTAGAAGATTATTTAAATAATCTTGCTTTTTTGCTGACACATATATGCGATGTGTTAAAAAAAAGTATAGACAATTTGCCTTTGTACCGATCGCATATATCCAAATCGGGCTAATCGAACAGTTGTGCCCTTTGAAAAAATCTGTGTGGCGCGTGTACTTTCAACCATTCAGTCTGAATTTCCTGAATCGTCTCAATCATTTTTACTTTCAGGTGTTTTTTGAATTTCGGAGAGAAAACAAGGTTGCACGAGGAGGACGGCGTATGTGGCTCCTCGCGAGGGCGTTAAGGTTCTTCTGAGCTAGTTCTTCACGAATCTGAATTTGCTTGAAATATAGGTCTTTCATCTTCTAAAATGGCCTGGCATGATTCATGTCCACCGATAACACTTACCGTTGACTCAAAGCCTGATTCCAAAAGACATTCTCCAGCATTGACATAGACGCGTTCTTTAGTAGTCTGTGTTCGTTTTCTATGAAAACAGGGAAAGGCCCAAAAATTGCCTATTTTAAAACGCTTGCAAAATATAAAGCACACGTGCGTTTTCTGTAAGACACCGGCCACACTCCATGAGACTTCTTTTTTTAGGCCTGTTTTCTTTTATAAAGTGATACGTGCAGTTGATTTCAGCAGAGTTTCCTGTCAGTAATATCTGGCTAATTGATCCCCGGATGAGTGTCCCAGAACGATGGAAGTGGGCTCACGATGGCTGAAATCAGCAACCCCTTGACAGTGATAGAGCCACCTCTCTGCGGGAATATGTCTAAGTAGATTTATGTTATTCGGCTTTCCCCGACATCGTGCTTTTCCGTCACGGATATCTTTACGCTTGCAACTTCTGAACGCTCAACTTTTCAAGACAATTTTCTGGAGCCTCAAATCTCTGACGTGCAGTATTCAGCTTTCAGCAGCTGCTACACGACGAATCCGCAAACATCGCCGCTCCTTTCCGACCCGAAAATTTTTCTGCCTTCTTTCGTCCGCGCCAGGTTCACCTGCCGCAGCTGTTATTAGCGTCACTGCAAAAGGCTTCTTTGTTATGTTTGTCGCTGTTGTTGCTGCTGCTGGAATTGTTGCCATTACGAGATCCAAACTTTCTCCCAGCCACTTCATGAATATTGCCAATCAAAGCGTGTATTCCGGCACGTTGAATCGCAGACACTGACGTAGGAAAGAGACGGAGGCCTCTGTTGTTGCTCATCTAGGTAGTCTACTAGTGCTTCCGGTTTTATCTGCTACTTTTAATTACTACTAAGACTATGATGATCGTTGGCCCCTTAAACCGATGAAACTCCAATCAGGTAATAAGGAAATCAAATAACAGTGCTCACATATACAATCAGTCATACTCAGACATGACGATTTTTCAGCCGTTGATACGGGTCTTCTTCACTTTCATTAATGGTAACGGAGTTCAAGTGCCTCATAAAACTATTTGCTCTAATGAAAATACATAATTTTTTAAAATATCTCCACCCCGAGTAAAACTAGCACCGGCCTAATATTGCTTACCTTATCTTCTTCCGAGCTTTTCCTACCATACAATCCGGGTCTTGTTCTGACGTTTCGAATTATATCGAATAATATGTTGGAGTAATCACAAGCTCCGCTATTTTCACATGCGCAAAACTCGCAGAATACCCACAGCGACAGTAGAATATAATATACATGTTGAAATATTTTGTGCGAATCTATTTCATATCCGGCGCGTATTCTCTATCGTAAGCTATTTTGAGCCACCACTACGAATCGGATCCCTCGCGAAGTCTACGCGCGGCATAGGAGCGGCCAAAGGAATGTGTACACCCGTCGAATCGAACCCTCATTATCGTACAGTGGGCAAATTGAACAGGGCTGAAAAGGAAGAGCGGCCGAATGAGGGGACGAACAAGTTCAGGTATAAACCCCGTCAACAAGTGGTAAGCAAGTGAACTGACCAAAGGATGAAGCATTAGATGTGTTAGGTGCGCATCGTCGATGCAATAACTAGGATTACTAATACATCAACAGAGTCTGGGATGGATTCCATATTTACCAATACGCCTAGAAAGCAAGGCAGGCTAGTGATGGTCTGCAAGATTACAAACTTCTTGAAGAATGAAATGACTCGTTCGTAAGTATGGAATATCGTTCTGCGGCTACGGGCTTAAACAATGACTATTTCCCGTCACTGACTGATCGAAGAACTCACTCACTAATCAAGGTTTGGCAACCAAAGGGAGCCGTTCGACACTGATGAGAACCTCGAACGAACGCTTTTACTCAGTGGCAATTTTTTTGGAGAATGACTCACGGAAAGGTATCGATGTCTTCTATACTCACAACTAACTCTACTTTGCTAACGGCGACCTTAGCTTAGCAATGACATCTTCCAAGTTAACTATCCTAACTTAGAGATCGATAGCAAACGTTGGATTGTTGTTGTGTCGATCGATCAGTGTATTTGAGATGTTAGATGATTTAGGTTATGCATGCAAAGCAGGATCGTGAGAACAGTATCGATGACAGACCTATCATCTCTGTCAAGTACGATGCATTTTCGACGAAAGGTACTAAAAGAAGTAAAATTTGCAAAATTATTCATACCAGACAATAGAGAGCGTACGTATAAATCATAGCGTTTCAGTAAAATGTCCTATCAGAAGGGAGGCTGAACGCGCTCATCGTAGTATAGCACAATCAATGCTCGGAAATCTATTGGAATTCTGGATCTGCCCATTCCGGAAAATGAAGCGTGCTCATTAATTGCCTAAGTGCCCATTGATATCAAGCACACGTTCAGAACGGAGAGTTGGTGGTAACTGTCGAATATATGGAGGCTGAATTTTGAAAGCGCTCTTCATTGTCCTTTGTAAATTGTGTTCCTAGTTAGGGACATCGATAGCATGCCAAGGGTCTGTACAGACAGAGTAAACAGGTCAGACAAAGACCTATGTGATACATTTCGTACTATCTGGTTGAAAAACTGCTGGCTGAGTTACAGATATATACATCTGTAGCTCTCTGCGCGTTGTCTGCAACGCATAAAGTCTTGTAGGTGATTTACACTGGGGTTCGTCATTGTAAATTGTATAATATGCTCAAGCTACTGCAGACAATGGCGTAAATGCAAGTGCTGTGTCGATATACCCATCAGCCGTTGGCTGCTATCGAGACTACGCATTATTATGTTTACGATGCGAAAAGTAGCAGTCGACCGATGATGACTCGGTAGCCGAGATGAGACAATGAAGCCCGTGCGATATCTTGAGGTCGTTAGTACTAGCCACTCGAAATGAATAACTTGCGTCGAAGGTCAAGAGAACCGAAGCGTGTGTGTAGCTCAGCGGTCCTGCTGAAACGCAAGGGATCTGCGAATATCTTCAGCGTAGAGACCTCTGCGCCTGTAGAGGCCGTTTCTCCCGGGGCCGGTAGTCCACAAATAACTTACGCGATCTCTAAAACAAGTCACTTTGGTAATGAGAACATTTTCAGCTCTTCGCGCGAGGCAGGGAAAATCGTATCCGTTAGCTCGGACCAAAGGGGTCATCGTAAAGTTAAGCTTGCCCCATTGTGCTATTCCCTAAGGTACCTAGGACAACATTATGCTATGTTGTTAGCACATGTAAATGTGCGTCTCGTACGTAGCCATGGTCGAAGTGATTGTTATGTAGCATCCTTAGCCTAGTAAGCGCCGTCATGGCAATGCAGGGCGAGGCCGATTTGAGATAAACTGAAATTGTCGCAAACTTTTCAGGTAAATGTTTGCTTGATGTATTATTGATTTGCTCCATTAAGTGATACATGACATGTTGATCGTCTCGATTTCTATTCAGATTGTTTGACAGACCTTGTTGAAGTCCAGTGACGGTGCGCAAGGCTTTAAGTGAAATATAAAGCTAAGCTTTGCTCCATTAGATAACGTAACTTAGAATTTACTCAGCCATTGGTGACTACATAGGTGTTTTGAAGTGCAGTGTAACTGTGTTCTTACGCCCTCGTTAGCAGGCTTTACATTTGGGTAAACCACGATGAATATAACGAAGTGTGATAGATTCGTGAGTAATGCGTGAGTGCGTAAAACGATTATAATGTTCAACTCAGATGGACCTTCCGGCTGGTTTACCTGGTCGCATTGTTCGCTACGGCGTTGGCTGTTACCGTGGCGTGCATGCTACTGACGGTCGTCACGTCCTATTCGACTACCTGGCGTCTTCTCTATATTCCTATAATCGGAACGGCTACACTGTCGGTGGTCACCATCGTAGTATTCAAAGCAACACAACCTGACATCGAGGTGCAAAGTAGTTACCGAAAATGTATCTGCCGTATGTGTATTTATATAAATATGTATAGTTTAATATTTTCCTCCATTGAGCTCGTCGACAACTTTAGCGTCCACTTTTTCTTCGTTGCCACTGTTTAACAATGAGTATTTCTTTAGTATACAGTTGTCGCAAAAAGCGAGTTGTTTTTATTTGCTGAGAATGGGCCTGCACCAAGGTCAGACGTAAAATTCTGATATATATGAATCACCTCTGTTTAGCAGATCTGGCATCAGTTGAACTCGCTAGAGCCGGTATGGTAAGCTTTTGCACTTACCGCCCTCACCTGTCTGGTATCTAATTAGCCGCGATGATGACTCGCTCCGCACCGGACCTTCGCGGCGGACGACAACCGGAGTTCGTTCGTGATACCCCACCGCGAGTGTATCTCAACAACACCCGCCATCTTCAACCGCACATGAAGAAAATGAAATGCAAACACGGGTACGCGTTTTTTTCCATTGCTAGCCTAATGTAGGTCAGATAGTAACTGAATTGACGATCACTAATGATCTAGACAGCCCTTTTCTACGAAAGGACATTTTAGTTTTCAGTGGGGAATAAATAGTTTGTAAATTCCAATGACAATTAAGTATTCTGATGGCAAATTGAAAAAGATCCTTATGCCTTAACCTTGCAGTAGCAGATTTCATTGGTACACTCTTCCAAGACGCCGATGGTTGTTCGTTACGCACCGAAAAAGTAAATTTCAATGTACGCTACCGAGACCGCGTGTTCGAATGCGTTATGATGACAGAAAAGCTGACGCCATGTTTGTGCCACATTTAAATGATGCAATGATTAACAATTACTATCTGAATCGAGAGTTGCCGGAGCACCAGTTTTACCAAAGCAGCCTTTTTGGTGCGTCGCGAAGATCGCTCTACGGTCGCCGAAGCAGCATAATGAGTGACATGTCTCTTGTCAGCCAACGAAGGAGGATACAACGTCTTCGTTGGGAGATTAAAGCCTGCGAGATGTACGAAGAATTGCAACGTCGTAATGCTAAAACAGGATACACACCGCAGCAAAGTCCAACCGGCACCCCCTCAACGAGACTATCCCAACGATCGAAAATAATCAATGACGCAATTATCAAGTACTGGTTGAGTCCGTATGATCCCACTGAAGGAACCGTTGTATTACATGTTTAGCGGATCGGCCGTCTTTGGCTGTATATTATTAATGTAGATTTACTAGATTTGATTTTTTGTTTATGCATATTCACTTCTTTCTACATATACTATTTTATTCTGCTACGCGTGCGTCATGCTTAGAGAAAGCTATTCGAGCTCGTCTTAAAATATAAACTGTCGTCGTTCTTGACATGACAATATCGGAACTTTTCATTGTACTCATCATTATCACACTTCAGCTGAAATTTTGCCGGCTTCAGGAGGATTTGCCCCATTTGATTCAGCAAGCGTCCTCAACATATGAAGACCGCGAACGTCGACTTACGACGGTAGTTGGTCGCTTATATGATAGAGAGTGTATTGAATTAGTTTGGCAGAGATTGGCCTAGGTAAGGACCTGGTCCTGCATGCGTTAACTGTTTATCAACTTGTGGGAGGCTCTGTATAGTGATAACTTGATTTTGGGTCCTGCAATCACTCCCTTGTAAGCTTCTGCACCTTTGGTTTGTTGTTGTTGTTGTTGTTGTTGTGGGGGGGAGGGAGGAGAGGTGTATGTCCTAATTGAATTATGGCCCAGGTGGGCGTCTATTGTACTCTTTCATTTTGTCTTTCCCGAACGTAACGCCACCTGCCACCGAAACCAAAAATCACTGATGACAACTCATGAGTGATTCTGTACCTCAGTCAAGCAGCTCCAAGATGCCACTATACCCGTAGATACGCTTGGACGTATTTTTTGGGCAGTGGCCTAAACGGCGTGCGCACTGGTTGGCACCACTTCTTAATACTCATACTAGAGATAAAAGCACGGAATAAGTGATCGATAGTAATGAAATAAAGTTAGATACGAAAGAAATATTAGGTTTCCCTTTCAAGTGACTACAACGTCTAACGATTTCACGACAAAAGCGAATCAAACAGCCCCAAATTGGATGATTGAACTCAAATCATTTATTCTCCAATAAAGCTATACTTTTTTTTTTTTTTTTTTTTTTTTTTACTCATAGTAGACGTTAATGCAATCAAAAAGATTATGAATAGTTACGACCATAAATCGAGGGAAACAACAAAGGGTTTCAAAGCTGTCTTGATGCCCACGACTACTACCAATAGACAACAGTTGGGGTATTTTCAATTGTGGAGTGTAATTTTTTGTTTGCATTATTACCCTTCTTAAATAATTAGAAATGTAATGCTTTCGCGCAGAAAACAGTTAGCTGAGAAACGCTTTGTCGACGTGCATATAGTTACGAGGCCTAACAGAGTTGAAGAAATTTATTTTTCTGCAGTACTGAAGCCAGTTGGCCATCGCCACTCAACACGTAAGCCGTCTTTCAGAACTAGGTAAGTGAAGTGTCCGAGCAAACGCATCTTTGCCACCAGCTGCTATACGATAGACATACCGCAAACCCTTGGAAACGACTGGCCATTTCTAAGAAAGGTAAAATATGTTTTTTCAAATTAGCATCACTTGAGTTTTTTAATGAAGATCAGCCTAAGAATCACTAAGAATTTTCTATAGTATATCAAAAACTATATTCGAACTTCAATGTCTATAAATTACAAGTTTTTTTTAATAACTTCACCGAAAACCAAATGGGGAACACGGTCATTCGATATAATAAGATAATCATAATTTGCGCTATTCATGTAAATATACAATGTGTTAAAAATTACCACATGTTGTAAAATACAGCTCTGTGCATGTATGAACGTGTTAAATTGGCTAGGCGTTAGAGTTTGCAGGTTGGGTAGATGAATTCACATGTGGCTGAATGAATAGAGGAAGTTACACTTGGTATGGGTATTATATTTACTCTTCTTAATGAACTTATTGGCAGTTGTTACACATTCTCTTCTCTGATAATTAAATTGGGATCGCGTCTTAGCTGCCTTGCGGAACAGATGTCCCTTTAGCAAATAGCGACGCCGAAAAATGAAAAAATATTGCAAATTGTTGTACGATATTGGAAACTCATAAGCTTTTTCGTAGCGATAGCGCGCATTCATCGGCGAATCTTCTCCCTCGTTTCGTACCGTAGGTTTTCAGCGCTCACTCTCGGACGTCTTAAAGCCCTCGGGCCTTTACAGATTTGTGCCTTGCGACATAGCATAGATTTCCTCATTCGCTTAGTTTCCCCTGCTACAGCCGTTTCTACCTTTCCGCTTGCTTATCTATCGGCTCCACGCATAAACACTAAGACGGGAATTCTGCTGAATGAACTCTAGCGATTAGCTCCCTTTTACGAAAGTGGGTGGCCTCTATGAAAGGAGGGTTTGTTATAAGTAGGGCCTCTCGGGTGTTAGCACCAGTGATTGCTGGCAGTGGTGGTAGACATCAACGTTATGGTTTGTGGCTCTTACCCATTTGACAACATTGCATGATATACATGACAATAGCGCCTTATATATATACTTATACACATACGCTGTTATGAAGAAAAGGGAGACTGCCTGCCAAATGTTCGTGCTGAAATAGCAGGTCCGTACGTTATTGTATTGCGACTTTGTGCCGTTCCATTCCGTATCATAATCTCTAATAAGACGAGTGGAATGCAAGTAACCTGTATGCAGTACGTTGGAGTACAGGCGTGCAGAATGCGCCGCTGTTGGTGGCTCGAGCTAGCTACCGAACTAACCGATGCGGCGAATTTACTATACGGAAGCGGTTCTTTTTTGGCTCAAGTCGTGCCTCTTCGTTTACCGGGTAGTAACCACAACTCGCAGATCGGACGGTGAAAAGAAGATCCCGTGTACCCAAGCGCAGACCTGATGCACGAGCGTGGAGGATCGCATGCAGCATACCAAACGTCGTTTTGTCCGCAGTCTGCAGCCACGGGGAAGCCGACGCTGAACCAGCACTGGTCCACACATCACTATAGCGGTGTAGTGACCGCGCACAGTTGCAGAGATGTACGGGGGGTGCTTCTGGGGTGGCTCTGCAGCCTGCTCGGACCAGCTATAGGTAGTCTTCGCCTTTGTTCGTAGAGGCTAGGCCCTGTAGTCGCGCAAGCGCTACAATACCGGCATCGAGTCTGGCCAGTGCGTCCGCGAGCTGGGTTCCTTCCTTTACTGTTGAATAATCGACTATCGTCCCCAACTGGGCAAACAGCAGTACAGTAGAGCACAAGACAGTTAACAACAGCATCAGCAACAACACCCCGAACGACGACGATAACAACGATAACAACATCTCCTTTTCATTTTTCACCTTCGTCGCTTGTGGGAAAATTAGCAGAGGATGGACGCATCAGAGGATGACGTATACACTTGTTGCTACTGTCGTTTCGTCGCCGAAAATAATGCCTCACATTACGGCGAATGCGTTCATCGTCAAACAGGCACCTGTGAGGAAATCTTATGAACTCTGGCTAACTGAAATCATGATGAACGCATTTCTCTTGGTTTGTCTCGCATCTAATCGATACCATTGTTTCTTTATTACAACTGTATAACAGTTTCCTTCGATGTAAGCGTAGCCGTATGATGATGCACGTGAGTCGTGCTTGATTTTCGAACTGTTTGGGCTTGCGGGGTTTCTTTGCGTGGCTTTTACGGAAAGACCAGGAACGTCAATTAGTGATAGCGTTTGCATGTTATAGGTGCAATACGTCTGCAACACTGAATGCATACTAATATACTGCAAATAAACAAAAACAAAGGGACAATCGCGACCGTAAACGACGAGACAAAAGATCCACGTACATATACAATTTCTACAAGAAGATTCGATAGAAGTGAGCACGTGATGATGCATTAGATAAATTCGCCATCTAATATGATTCAGTTAACGCCATATCGTTTTTGTTATACTGTACGATAAACCAAACCAGCGGTTATAGCCAATGCGCATCGTTACTTGCCATGGTCAAACATGGAACGGTTCATTTAAAAAAAAAAAACAACGATTTACCCAGATTTTTAGGGTTGAGGAGATCAATCGTAATGGTAGCAAAATTATGTTCGTTTCTGGAAACCGCCTATGTCGTCCAGAAGAACAGCAAGTAAAATGGAAGTAGGTTAACCACAGAAGCGCATTGTACATCGTACGAAAGTGCAGCGAGAACACAAATATTGCCTCAGGGGGCTAAATAATTACAGTGAAAGTTCAGAATTTACGTTCAGACCGATCAGGCCTAAACTGAGCTTAGGTTAGAGTCAGGAAAGGTAGCAGGATATAATTTAGCATCATCGGATGTGTCCGGGCAGTGCAGATTATGTACGAGTAATGGATGAGTAATTTAAAAATTTTTAATCGAATCATCCGAAAGATCTGGGAAAAACGGGTGATGGTGCGGGTCACCGTTTCAATCGTTTCCAGCCGTTATTCATTCTCGAGGTGTTATGTATATATTAAATATGATGAAGAATGATGAGTGAAGACGAAACGCCCTCCAGACATATTATGAGAAGAACATCATTAAAAAATCTGGTAAATGACAGATGATTAAAAGTCAGCAGTATGGAAACATATGCGAGAACGCAAGGAACAGGTAAGCCTTGCGGGATTATTGCGCAAAAATCAGTTAGTGACAAGGAGCAGCAAGTGGTGTAATGTATCTGAAAAGGGGTGACGGGTTATTTATATTAATATGTGATATGAGCTGCTTTTCTACGAGTGTAAGCGTATAGCAAATAATCTTGGGACTTTCGATTTCGCACAACAATTCAACAGGATTGTGCTCTTATTTCCATCACCAATAGGTTTAGTATAAAAACCGGGTCCAATTACCATGAGGGGCGATGGCCATCGGTCATAATGCTATATATATAGATAAATTTTGGAGTCAGACTGAAATTACATGCGTTATCTTCTCTTAAATATCGTCATTGAGTGGATACCTAAGGCAGTCACAGCAACGCATCTTCTTCAATCCGTAAACATTCTCTTCTGTGGACGTTGTATTACCATTATTTCTGATCAGCAAATGCATATTTATCTGCACGATTGGTAAATTCCCGCAAATTGGACAAATTCTTTCTAAATAGCACATAGATAGGTACACACCCATGTGCGTCCATATAGCTCCCTATGGAATTGAGCAAATCTGGCGTCGTTTTCACATCGGCTTCGCGACGTTTTTTGCAGTTCACTTTCAATGACAGCTGCGACAACGACGTCACCGATGATGATGACCATGGCCCTTCGCTTAACGACATCGCATTCCTCTGCTCCGGGTCTAGCTGGTGCGACAAGTCCTCTACCCTGTGGTCATCTCTTCAGTTGACAGAACTGCGAGATAATACAATGAGTCTGGTCGGCATGGGTGGGCTCCAGCGTCCAGACCCGTTAAATTTTCAAACCCGCAATGATAATAAAGATCATTAAATACCATTTCCTTCTAAACGATAAAAATGAAAACAGCGCCGTGTTCTACCTCGGTCCCTCTCATCCAACTGTTCTGTTCCCTCTCTACCGGTCATCACTGTTGAAATAAACGAATGAATCCTCTTTCCGGGATAGGGACCTCTGGACGAAGGAGGGAATCTAACAGCAGGGAATTGCGGGTGGAGGAAACGCAACGCAGTGCAGTTAAAATGGGTGAGGGAGATCCCAGCCTCGTCGACCGGTTCGAGTACGAAGCTTGCGCTTCTGCGGGAGACGGCGTCACCCTCTTACTCGTTCAAAGCGCAATATTGATAACGCGTTTTCACCAATAAATTACCTCGATATGTCGAGCAACGTGGGTGAAAGGGGCACCAAATGCATCGCAGTACTCACACCCACATCGTATCCTGCCCTCGTTTCACCAATCCACCCAATTACTTCAACCATTCCCTTAACCAACAGCCTTTTAACCACCACAGGCTTCATGCGTTAGAAAATAAAAACCTTTCAATATCACTGCCGGCACAAAGAACAGTCAACTGAAACGAGGAAGATTAGTGCTATAGTAAAGTATAAATACACCGCAATGGATTGAATATGCACGTATTAATTAACGTGTAAATGTACAGACTTGAGGGTAAGAATGGCCGAGTGCGCACGTTGAATCGGTAGACTATATACTATATATATCGACAAAGCTGAGTAGACCAATCATGGATTGTTTTATTCTTCACCGTCAATGCAAGCTACGAAACTACTTACGATTCTTAAACAGATAACAAATTAAATTTTGAGTGCTAACGAGCATTTTTTCTTTTTAGATTTAAGTTAAATAATTTGGGCGACACCGCCATGTGACAACGAGTTTATACTATTCTAACGTTGGTGACGATACTATTTCATATACTAAATCACTTGCCTAGCTATCCGCGTCGTCGTACGCAAAATTATGAACCATTTTTTAGTTAGACACCTTTGAGTCTCAAGTGATATGTACTGTGTTATCACTACAGTGACCCCAGGCATCGGTGTATGGCTCGAAAGCTGGAAGATAGGCGGCTTCTTATTCCAGCAACGCACCTTAGACTATTGCAGTCCATATGAAGTACGATTCGTATTTCAGCGAGCAGGCCGAGGCCTTCTAACTGCATCAGGGCCATTCAAGTTCACAGAAAACTGTTCGTCGTCTGATGGCACAGTATTTAGGCTAAGACACGTGCGTGTGTACGCGGGTGCGGCCGCGTCAACTTACGATAAGAAGGCTGTAGAAGTACATCCCTTTCGACTCTATAGACAACGGATCCGCAAATCCGCCCACGGAAAAGGCGAGACCAGCTTTATCTGGCAGAGGAAACAGCCGAGATCACTGAGTATTACCGCAACGATGGGATATACATGAGGGCGACGGAAGATTCCGCTGTGTGGGTGCTACGGTGCCGATTTGTGCCATCGGAAGCCGGAGGTTGTGCAACGCGCTGCTCGGCTTTGGAAACAAAGTAATTCTGTCCGAGGCACACACGAGGAGATGACGTGATTGGCTTCGACAGCGCAGTCTACGCAAGAGGATGTGAAATGAAAGCATCCTGCGGGATATATTACGTATTGGCCATTTCTCTAGTAAGACGGCTCGAAAGTCAAATATCTGAGGTGATGTAAGCTATGTTTATGTTGAAATCGTTTAGAAGCTGAGATTTGGTAGCAGTATATGAGCTGAAATTATTGGAATATCTGTATTCAGACACCAGATAGAACGACGCGAAACTGAACGAGATTTTCGCAAAAATTCGCTTTATTTTGTTAAACAACTCTGTTGAAGTAAATGCTGCCCAGGCCTACAAACAACTAGGCCAAGATGGGTTATTGGAGGAAACGGCCCAAGGATAGTTTTGTCGCTTTCGTGCTGGAGGACGCGTGAAAGGTGTTCTCTAAGCTGTCGGTCAGTTAGGCAAAAAGTTGAATTTATTGCGAAAGATTGATAGCTAGTAGCCACGATATAGTTGAAGAACTAGAGATCGATCATCGAACAGTTTTAAACCACTTAAAGGCAGTTGGCTTTAAAAAATCAATATTTCGGTGCCACAAACAAGAAACCCAGAGAATTTATTCGATCGTATTTTGGAACTGCGAAACTTCATAGAAACACGATAAAATCTAACCGGTTCTGGGGCGGCATATCACGAATGATGAAAAGTGGATCACATACGACAATAAAAACGTGCTCGACAATTCGTAGCAAAGCTCAGACTGAGATTAGGAGTAAAAAGGAATCACACATTATAAGCTTCTGTCAGCTGGTAGAACCGTTCATTCGTAGCTATACGGTCAACAGGTATCAAGACTAAAGCAATCACAAATTGACAGAAATCTCGTCTTTTATTTTGCCAGTGCCGGACTACGTTACGTCTTTAGCGACCCACCAAAAAAATTGAGAGAACTTAGATAACAAAGATGTGGCACTTTCTTACTATTACTATTCGTATCGGTCTCTGTAGAACTCATTGTTAATGGTCATACCTAACTATGTTTGAATGGCAAAACTTAAGTTTCAATGGAGAAATGCAAAACCCACTTGTTATAGTTTTTCACTCAGAAACCACAGAAGTTCTATAGTGTTACCGCCAAAAAGCAGACGACAATCGATCAAAATAGTGCATATTTAATTTGACGATATTGTTTCAAAATATAAATAATATTAGCTTGAATTGTCGGCATGAAAACGGTCAGTACTTCTTCGATAATCCAATATATGTAACACTAATATGAGTTACAACTAGAAAATAGTAGCCTTTTTAGTAGAAGGAAATCATAACTACCGCTGATATGCAGAATTGCGTACAACTCTTACATAAGAGTAAATTTATGGGGCATCATATGTGACAACGGATGATCATTGGCTTTATTCTTCTGATTCTGAAACGAACTTTTAATTGTGGCCTTAAATATCGCCAATTGCGTCGAATACTTGGAATCGATTCTTGGGAAAATTCTGTTTCGGACTTTAGATTCCGCAAATCTGTATCCTTCGGTTTTTGAAAACTCTTGTAGAAACTCTTCATTGTAAAAGCGTTGTTGCCTAACACAACCAACCACCTTTTCTAATATGGACGATCTCGCTCTGGAAACAGAAACTTCAGCTTTAAGGTTCCTATTTTACGTATGCGTGTAACAAGTCGATCGATTAAAATATCTCCCTCTTATACAGGCGTATTTCTGGCAGGACAAGGGATGTAATGCTTTGTAGTGACTTGGACTTTTCTTTACCTCTGATCAAGTTCATTTCAAAATTTGGCTAAAGGCTCAAAGTTAAACCCATCTCTAAACTGCTTCTGTGCACATTTTTTGTCGTGGCTAGTTTTCGATTCTTCACTGCGCCATTACTATAAGCTTGTAGCACACTCAGTTCTATAATGGTCCCCTAGTGAACCTAACGGATATTCGTAAACGATTTGGTTTTTCTTTTTAAAGTATAGTTGAACGTGATCCGCAAGCCGAATCGCGCTTTCGGTACACTTCCAAATTTCGAACAATACAGGAGTCCGTCAGATTCAGAGACTCTGTTGTCAACTCGTCACTAATTACGGGATCATTGAAATATATTAATTAGCTGAGACCTATTTATAATGAAAATAATTTTCACAATACTAAATTATCAAGCACAGTTATTGATATCCATTTATTTTGACATCAGAAAACCGCCATTTTTCAAAATTTGGTATTTAGTTCAGCTCAATGATCTTCGCTTTTGCCGACGTATTAATCGAATTAAATATTTATCGTGATAATGTCGCGATAAATACGCCAAACGATATATACTGAAGCCCTGACAAAACGTATCGAAACATGGTGCATCGTACGCTCTGCAATATATTGACCAATTACTTTAAAAGCAAATGAAAAGCGGCTTCTTTTCAGATTGCTGACAAACCTCAAAGCGTCGTCGAGCATAATTGATCAATTTTACTTAAAAGCTGAATTCCAAATCAGTTTGCTGAGCGCGGAAATAAATGAGGACGGAGATAACCGTCATAACTGTGCTGTATAACTTAATCTTCCATTTCTTAAACTTTTCAGCCTGGATTTTCTACATATATATGCTCCTGCTAGTAGAATCCCGTTGCCGAAGAAGGCTTCTGCCGAAGTGGTACAACTAAGCTAAAAATTAGCACAGGAGATTTACGAGGTGTATACGAAGAACCACTTACGTTTAAGTTTTTGCTTATGGCCTTAAGATGCGGACGGCATTTAATGACGGTGCGATACTGGTCCTAAATGACTCCGGTAAGCTCCATTGAAGCAATATGGGAGCTTGTTGCTTGCGTACTGGCTTTAGGGAATGCAATGACTAGTTTGATAATGATTGAATGGTTCGTTTCGAAATTCGGGGCAACACTCTCTATCATAGGTCTCTGGGATGCGACAAATTCATCCACGCGCTATGTCCATGTAAATATATCCTGTAATGCACTTGTAGTATACAGGCATATAAATTGACGACGCATGATCAAATAAAGTACAGGTCCTGTTTTTCTTGTCCACTTTGCACCATCGATAGAGGTTCATCTTGCGACTCCTTCTTGCATGACGAACCTTACCGATGTCCGTTGGGGAGTTTAACATCGGACTACCGGACTGTGCCAAGCTAACAGGGCCTGTGCAGCTCAATGGTGTAATAAGGAGCCTTGTGTCGTGGATTGAATCGAACCAGCACGATGCGCAGTAGGGGGTGAGCGGTGGAGTGTTCTAACTCGTAAGGTTTCATTCGCCGCCTTCTTTTCTCTTCGTCCCCTCCCCCTGCTCCTCGCATTGCCGAAGAACGCCCTCGAGCATCAACCATCCTAAATCCGTTGGGGTCATAGTAATATCCTTGTATACATTTGAAGCTCTCAAGCCCTTCGGGTGTTTGCTCTAAGACGGGCCTTTTCAAAAAGTTAGATATTGCTTTATTGCTTAACGCTTATGGTGCTGCACAAGCGGTAGGTTTCCGAAGGAGGCCGCTCTTCAAAGCCGGTAACGACGAAAATGACGGCATCCCTCTCACTCGGCCAGTCAGTCACTTACTGTGGCTTCGTTTGCCCTATATGTTCCTTCCGCCAAACATCGTTATGTATCTCGTCTACTCCGGAAGGAAGAGTAGGAAAGAAAGAAAGAAAGAACGTGTTCGAAAAGAACAAAATGACGACAATGCGTACGACGCTGTCGTATCCGCGGAGAGCCTCGTCGTGGCATAGCCAAATAAAAACTTTTATTATTTGTGGCTGGTTACGAGTATCTACAGAAGGTTAAACTTGAGTCACCCGAGGCAAAGAAGTCAAATATATACACAGATATATTAACAAACGATTAAAAAATGTATACAAGGGCAAATGTAGTGTAGATAGTGTACATATAAAGACAGATACGCTCACAGGTATGATATTGTCACATGTCGCTTCTCCTCTTTCTTCAGGCTTCTTTCTCCAAGATCCAGGCCGTTGTACTATCCTTATTTTTTCTAATCGCATTGCTCTTTGCTGAACTCTTTACTGAAACTGGGAAAAATGATAAAATGATGCCCCGACAGCTTCAGATATCTAAAGTCGCCGTCATCGTCAAATACATTCTCATTATCATCATCGTTGGGCTAGAATAAATCATGAAAATGTTCTGGAAAAACTGTGTTCGTAGAGTACTAAGTTATTCGAAACTGCTCTTTTTCTGCACGAAGGCGCTGCTCCTTTTGGATTCCCCGGTCCGATTTTTTTGTCGTTGAATCACACTGTTTATCATATAGCCTTATGTTTACTATCTTCTACACGTGAGGAAATCAAGCGGCGGATAGCAACCGGAAATCACAATACCCTTACTGTTTCCTGATGGTTGGCGATCTATAGAGAAGCTTGATGGGCCTATCAAGGGCTCGATGGGAAAAGGTCAATGTTAGGCGTTTCTCACCAGTGAGACGCAGGCTGCTGGATTGCCGTTCCACAGGATACAGCGGAAGGGAGGGTATACTCCGTGTTGGGTCGGCGGAAATACACAAACCGTCCCGTCTATTTTTCGACTCTGTGACCTACGCTATACGATGGATAGTACTTTCGATCGTACGTCTAAAAAGCACCGTTACGCTCAGTAATCAAAACGTGGCTAAGACCATATACTACAGCCGTGGTGTATAACCAAGGGATCAGGGTCATTTGCGTAACCCATGGAATTCCTGGCCAATATCGGCTGGGCAAGAGGTCCTGCGAGATATCCTGCAGGGGTCATATCTCTCAGCTAGCTAAATTGTTGGCTATATACGAAGAATACTGTACAACTTACCTTATTTGTAAGTGAGTGGTAAGGACCTCCCCTGGTTTAGCTGCTGTATTCATGACGTGGCTTCAATCATTCATTTATCAAATTTTACATTATTCATATTCATGCACCATAAGCAATAGTCATTGATGCACGACCTTTTTCATTGCATCGTCAGGGGATTTGGGTAGCCAATTAAAAATTGCATCCAGCCGTTGAAAAAGCCGCTTACATACCACCGGACGAATGAGCGCGCAACGTCTTTGCATATTCATGAGTTTCCATCACTAATCGCTAACTTCGCATTATAAATTTTTCCATCAGCCTTTACTTCTCATACAGGGGTCGTACAAGGATAGTTGGATGTTGCTGGAATGAAAATGTGCGCGCATTGGTAAAGTTCAGAACTTAGACTCAGGCAGTTTCTATCTAGTACTCATTTTTAGGTTTGTTAACAAGTATTTTCCAATGTGTTTTACACTATCAGAATTCAATTAGCCGTAACGAATCAACATTGATGATTAATGGTATGAGTTATTTCTCTAAAAGGTATAGCCCAAGCTTGGTTTGAACAGCCCTTAGAAACAATTTGTATGAAGTGCGTTATTAACAGTTTCCATTTCTTCTAGATTGACACTTTTTTTTTAGTAACACCACATTTTTTATTCCTGTGACAATGAGTTATTGTATTATGTACTTTTAGTCACGGTTTTCCCTGTCTCTCTAGCAGGTGGTGTGTACCGCCTCACCAAAAGGTAGCAGGTTTCGCCTCGGAAAAGTTTGCCAACCGCGTTTCGGTCCTCAATCCGTGTCGGAGGTATAACAACGAAAGTAATTCCCCAGTGAACGAAACAGATGAAAATCAATTGGCGAAAGGTTAGTATCACATGGAGTGTAGATGAAAACTTTTTTCTTTTTTAGAGCCACCTATTGCAATGTGTGGTTTATGTTAATGTATTGACAGCACTTCCCAGCATCGGTGACGATTCCATGCAAAAAATCAATCATTACGACCTCATGACGCGGGTGCCGGAAGAGACGTTGGGATGCAGAGTTAAACCGTAATCTATTGTTGGATTCAGAAAGTTCATCAGGTACACACGCTCCAAATTTCTGTCTAAAACCCAAGAGACATAAATGATTAACGACAATCGCATGGCTGTAGACCAGCACTTGTTTGTCTGACCAGCTCGAGTTATGTGTCAGCTGTCTTCCTTTGGAAGGACCTTCAGATAGTTGGGATTAGCATTAAACAATCGGTTAAGGCGGGGGGCATCTGTTAGGTTCCAGTTAGTGTTTTCAAACTTGACAAACTATTTTTTAGTAGTCTTTTAACGATAGCATACAAAGCAAATTTACCGAGCTGATACGGCCTCGACGAAATACATGGTCTCGTAGAAGGGTCATAGAAGGGTCGAAAATGCCCTCTTCCCACTTAAAACATTCATCTTTGAGAGCTTTTTTCAGTCGAAGTCACACTCGCAGCGCGATGCCATCGCACCATGTCGTTCAATTTTATACCAGAGTAAACAACAAATAAGGAAAAATGAAAAAAAAGGAGCCTTAAAAAAGCACAGAAATTTTATCTCCTACCCAACGCATCTTATGCCTAATTAATTAAGACCCCTGACTTATCATTAGGGTGGAAAGCTCCTGGATAATGTATTGAGTTAACCTGAATTCTGAAACAAATTGGTTTTTCCAGAACTAAGATATTATTCATAGTACAACGAAAGTTAACCGGTGTGCTATTTTCTATTTTTACTCTGTAATATACGCGATTAAGCCCCACCGTGTCACGGGAATAAACCGCTAGCATTGCTATTGGCTTTGAGATGTTTAGTTCTGCGTACGTATTTATTAAGTTTCTCTTAGGCGCTCCCACTTCTCATATCTTCCTTATGCATTTTATGTGTCGTTCTTGACGCACCACTGATTCAGATCGCATGATGAGGATGCTGATGATGATACCGATAGACTGAGCTGACGACGTATCCTGTTACTCGTGTACAGTACACCAAACAGCAGATTCGATGAAATTGTGCCCCGCTGCTAATGGCGTCCCGTCGGCTTTTCTCAACGTATAGTTTCACCCAATCGCTGGGCTCACCGACCGATCGGTGGTCCAATGTTGAATGTCAACGTCGTTACGGTCTGCCAGGGCGCTAAGGAGCATTCGCCTGAGCGAAGTCATCACGACTAATATTGATGGTTAAGTCCGTCGCCTCAGGCTACTGAAAGGAGGAACTCTATGGGATGCATTCATTACGCTAGTCTTTCGGCACCAGGGAAAAACGTTGAGAAGACGTATAGGCTGGTGAGGACGGAGCTTAAAGGGGTAATGCGAAGCCGCATAGGGTGCGTTACTAGACAGCATTGAGAAAGGAAGGGCCGAGGGGCTATTGGTTCGAGATAATGTCGTCGATTATCGTTTCTTCATCCTGGAACGTTTTCGGTTTTCCTTTGGGCCTTTATGCACAACCATATGATGATATGGTTAAGATAGAACTAAACAGATGGCCCAACAAGAGATTTTGAGGATAAAAACGTCATTGTAACGATACCTTCATCGTGAGACTCGAAGTAGCACTTGTATATAGGTCTAGATGTATCTAGCCGTTTATTTAGTCTTCAAAGACTGTATATTTAGGTAATTCGATTATTTGCCTTCACTACTATCTTCGTTAGTACACCAATTACTAGCTATTTCATGGTCTTTTATCTAGAATGAACATAACGAGAAGGTATACGCTAATTGTATTGATAAATACTGAATCTTATCCAAGGCTCTATAGAATATTTACAAGGTTCCACCTCAGGCTCTAAAACGTTCACTAGTATTTTACACTAGAGGTTTACCACTAGAATTATTTTACAACAATTAAAACAATCATACAAAGCCTAGAATCTACGAAATTCCGCATTCAAATAAATGCGACTCATTGTGTAAGAACCTGCTGTATTGAAATGGGTTTGTTGATCACCTTGGACTCTTTCCGGTCCGATATAGTCCTAACAAAATTTCACAGTTAACCAATTATTTACCCAGCTGTATTTTTTGTGGATAAAACCAATAACTGAGCTACGTAAAAGGAAAATTGAGTACGTAATTGTCAAAGACAAAGATGGCACTAAAAAGAATTTCTGCGTATGATTAAATAGGCAGGTTAGCCTGCACCATGTGTAATTGTATTTATGGCCTGAATATTTGAAATGTTAAACGTGGAGCCTTTGATCCATACGGAAGGCTACAAAAACGCTTGATTGTCATTGGAAGATCCGTGTAGCAGAACTCTTTATATATATCCAAATTATTTCAGGTTTCACTACCACTCCTTGCAGTCAAGCAGAGGTTACTTGGATAATTTAGTTTTATCGCGTTCGAAAGCTGTAATTAATATTTATGATTTTATGTTGTATTCAAGGATAACAAACATTGGTTTTGCTATATTCTTCACGAATATGGCTACACAGATATGTATATACAGTAAGCCACACACATGTTTCACATCGGATGAGACCTTCTCTCAACACTGCTGGTATGTAACGATAACAGCTCAGACCCCTTGGTCGCTGGGAGCCGCTTGAAAGTGATGTCCCTTCCCGTGAACATGTTCCTCGTCTACCCATCACCATCCGTAGCGTCTTCCAGCGAAGCGGTAAGCAACCCTTCGTGTCTGCCGCTTGATGACCACGTTCACAGCTCTAACGTTTCTTCCAGTGACCCTGAACGTCATGTAGAAACACCCTCACTCGCCGCCGTCCTCGTTTTTCCTTTCCTTTAAGGGCTTTTTCCATATATCTGACGCCGCATGTGTGGTTGGCCCGAAGGCCCCCAACATGAACTAATTTCCATATTTATTCAATTACGTCGTCGTTTTTCTACGAACCTCTTAACCTGTAGGTACGATCTCAACCCTCGACGATGTTTACAGGCGAAGGCCAAGAGCATTCTAAGGACATTGCCGAGCGAACCAAAATAAAGGAGAGACCAATGGCTCGTTGGTTGAACTGTTCCTATGGACAGAAAAAGCACATGGAGATCACATGATCGCAGGACTCATTTGAGTAAGCCAGATTAAGGTCCGATTCTACCAAATGTTTTTGTTGAGAAAAGTCTGCTAACAAAGCTTCGTGAGCAAGAACCGACATTTCTACAGGTGTCTTATTAACACATACACTGAGCTTCTAAACAACGCATATGTGTATACGTGCCTGCACCCAAGTCTAGATAGACAAAAAAATATTTTACCCAAGCTGCAACCGGTGTGTGTAACGAACGCTGCAGATATGTTTGTTCTCTTTTGGTTTCTGACTATTAGAGTATTATTAGACGTTTTCGGACGGTTCAAGCTTGCCAAGCTCGGTTTTACCATATCGTTAGGTGATCCCAATTGATTGCGCAGTAACCGATAAATGTAAGATGATCAGGAAGGACAGATGCAACGTGCCCTTGTACAACGAAGTCTGTTTTGCCCAAAAAAAGCTTCGTGACAAATAATTAGATATCGATCAAAGATTGCTCAATTCATTGTTTATCATGTTTTTCACTCTTCTCATTGTACTTCTTATGGAACATCACAAGGCTTCCTTGAGCTGGCGTTCCCAGAGCAAACAGGAAACTGACGCTTCATAGGCCTACATAATGTATTGACCTATAAAGCCTTAACAACGTATCGGTCAGCTTTATTTAATAGACTAGCGTTCGTGTAACCGCAATTTTCACTTTATTCCATTCACAAAACATCGTCAAGTGTAGCTCAGTGGTTTGATAAAATTCAATATGAGTATTTAAATCTATTGTTTTACAGAAACCAAAATGATTTCTCGTCCGTCCTAGCGGTAATCAAATCCATCCACTTAATCAACTGTGTAATTAAAAATAATTTTTAAGACCAGCGCCCGATCAGAGTCCATGCTTCACGTAATTCCTTATGTCTAAAGCAAAGGCTATCAGAAACAAGGCTTATTTCAGAAGCATGCTTCCGCAAAACCCTTTGCATACATAGCCATTATATGAGCCTCTAAATGGCCATAAGTTTTCGCCAGTTGATTAATTCGTATTGGATGCCGCGGTTGTTTTCTCGAAGCCGCTACGTAGATGCCCTAAGAGGCCGGAAGTGAGCACGCGGGCTAAGGGCTCCGCCATTGGCTAGGCCATATTTCACACTCAAATATTTCCTTACCATTACTATGACAATTATTGTAATTATTATTAATTTTAAAAACGGTCAGCGTGTTGAGCGACCAGGAGTGAGCACCCACACGGGATATACCGACGCTGAGCATCTAGAACTATGTTGAATGCTCTTGGCCATCGCGATGCATGAATATCCCATACAAAAAATCTCAGCGTTCTTCGGTTTCGCCACTGTACTAGGACAATGCAGCGCCAGAACGCCGTTACACAGAGCGCGTGCATTGAGAACCGTATGTATGGGCCTATTTCACTACTTATCGCTATCTACATTTTATAGAGCTTATGACATTGCGTCTGCAGCTGTTTCATTAATAGATCAATCATGGGTTGAAACGACTCGTTAGTGTCGAATTTTCCATATTTTCGTGTAAAACAGATATGACAGCACATAATACACGACAAATGTGATTAGATAAAGAAACAATAATTAAAGAGGTATATGCGGCCAAGGCCCTTTGGTGTGAGAGCGGCACAAAGGCTGATTGCTGCTCTAATATAGATTTTTTCGTTAAAAACAAATCAACGGACACGTGCTGAGTAGTTTATCTCAGCCAGTTAAAGGAACAGCTTAAGATACTAGACATAAAGCGATAGAATCTATTCGTGTTACACTTTATCTATACCAGAGTTTCCAAGGCAATGGTATATTATTGTTTACGATATGATTTTTAAAGTGTTTGCTAAACGTCTCCCTGCGATAAAATTAGAATACCAGACATGTTAGGGAAGTAACACCTGAATGATTCTAATCTTCCTATAAGAAAAACCGGAAAGATCACATTCCATTAACGTGACTAATTAAAGTACGTATAACTAAATTATCAAGATAAAAAAAGTTGGAAAACACACCAATCTATTCTTTTCTTACTTCAAGCGGCTGTTCTGTTTGTGTAGCAACTGCACCTACTTCAGGTGCATCGCTAAACTCTCTCGAAAGCCCCTAGATGTATGCGTCGCATTCGAGACGGACAGCTACAGATAGATATAGAATTCCTGTACCACTATCACGGTAAGGCACAGTTATGAATAAGTTAATCCAATCATTGTAGGAATTTAAACTGCAGCAAAGTTAGATGTCTCGTATTCACGTATCCCGGGATAAATCTAATGCAGCGTCTCCCCTGAGAGAACGCGGATCCTTTGCGAGAACTCCCTGGTAGCGATTATAAAAGTGGAACTTCAGGATGCTCGTTCGAGTGGGTTCGTTTTTCAGAGCTCTGTTAGTCGGAGGCAGTCGGTTGCGGGCAGACGCCATTGGGAGGCGTAGAAAGCTCCCATCGGTACATTCCTGTCGGCGATCAGTTTCGTACACTCGTCGTTGGGTTAGTGTCGACCCGAACGAACAAACGGAGTATAAAAACATACTAAGTCAATTCATAGAAACGCTGCGACAGGGCCTCGTTCAGCCCAGTGCCATCGTCAAGTTGGCCACGTCGTGGCATTTCATATTCCACTAGTATGCGAGTTTGCATGAGCTCATGCCCTAACTGCTGCTTCGTCGCTTTCGCGCTTCTTCTTCATATCGGCCCAGAACAAAGGCCATTATTATTGTTATTAACAACGAATGCATGAGGGGTTGGCGGACACGGCAGTCTTCCGAAAAGCGCCGAGGGCCTTCCTATCTGGTATCTTTACAAAAATACGTTGCATCCCCCACCTCTTTGCTGTTCATCCGTTCTCATTGAACTTCCCACGTTCGTTGATGCTACTTTACTTCGTCAGACTGTTAGGTTGGGAGAATGGCTCAGGATGACGGCACCGAGGGAATGAGCTAACAGGGTGGGCATACACGCAAAAATCCTGAAGTCTTGAACTTCCCTCTTCTCTTTACTCGTGTTCGCAAGAGATCCGTGTCTACAAAGGAACGAAACCATCATACGGGCTACTGCTTCCGTTAGTTTTGACGGTCCTTTTGGAGAGTATGTTGGGTGAGATCTTCTTGTCTTGATTCCTACTCTCCATCGCTGTCTTTCGTATTGTTGACGACCTAACGGTAAAAACGTCCAAAGGCGACAACACGCCACTAAAAGAATTGCCGGTGACCATAGCCAGTATCGCACTTCCGTAACGGATCCCTTTCTATGCTTGCCGTTCTTCTTTTTTCTTTTAAGCCAGGCGTCTCTTCCATATTTTCTCCTTTTTTTCAGCAGTACACCAAAGCCTACTGCAGGTGCTCCCCAGAGTTGGCAGGCGTTGACGCGTGTCTCTAAAGGTCACAGGATCAGTGTCAGTAATTGCGTCTCGACGCAGTTGTCGTCCATTGGCCAGATAAACTTTCTTATCCTATCCTTGTTGGGCTTTTTTTTTTTGATGTCTTATTGCTTTACCTCTCATCCTCCGTGCCGTGCACGCTGCGCGCTCAAGCTCTTTTCCGCTATCCGTCTTCAGTAGTGGGAACGTTTCACATTTCAGCGGAAGTCGCCGGCCATCAGCAGGCAAGCAAGAGCCCAAAAAGACTGGAATGTTAATAGTGATTTTTGATAGTATAATTGTTTTCCCGATGTTGAGGACGCTACGGGCATATGAGACATGAGCAATGTAACGGGAAAGAGATGACGAGTAGGTTCACCATTTAAAATTATCCAGTCATGACTTGGTCGCGTAATGAATGTGAAATGGAAGCATTTAGAAAAGGCCAGGAGAGCTAGTAGCCGGGTTGAAAAAAATCCTGACGCAAGCAGTGAGGGACCAGAGCGGGTAATAATGAGAAGTACGAACTTAAGTGCCATACAAAAATCTTCGTTTAAACGAAACTGGTGCGCCACATAGAATGAGTCATTGAGAGATATCCAATTAGAAAATTAAAACTAGAGCACGTTACTGCGTTTTCCACAAATTATCTCTTTACACTCTTCTGCATACACCGAGCATAAGGCACCAATCAATTGGGAGAAACTTTGACATTCAGGTAAGGCTTACCTGAGCTGTTTTCGGATCAGTTATATCGCCTAGTTGAAAAAAATGTTTTACTTCATACGATCAAGTTCGAAATATAAATAGTTCTGAACAAACATTATTTAGACGTAATTCTGTCGCTTGTAATGCATATTAAAGACCAAGTTGGCATATCTCGCTAATGATTATAAAATTTAATTCATAGGCAGAGTTATATATACATACATAGTGTAGTAATAACCATTGCGATAGGTAGCTCAAGGCTATGAGGTAGTAAAGCCATTAGCAGCAATTGGCTGGAACAGCATATGTCTGACTCAGTCTTTGTCCTTTGAGATGGGCTAATCCGCATATCGCATTTGGTCTTCGAGTATCTCAAGTAACTATCGAAAGCACAGTCAAACTAAATCAGGTAGAGTCGATGGTCCGAAGGCAGAGGATATGGAGTGGGAAAGATTTACGGTTCTAGACATTTACCAAAGAGAGTGCTGAACGTGCTGATTAATTTTGCCAATAAATAAATCGTTTTCTTCATTCTACCTTTGAAGGCCCAACGACTGATGCCGCAATTTTGCTCGACCCTCACCTCTAATCGATAACCTCGAGTAAGTGGCGTAAGTTATTCATGTTCAGTAGCGTCTCTATGTAGTAGTTCTAACGAGTAGAAAACATCGCTTATATATTTTTTTTGCATCGCTTGTATATTTTCATATATTGTATACGTTTCCATGTGGTAAGATTGTAATATTTGTAAGGCATAGGTGTTTTTTTTTGTTTAGTTTCCTAATTTGATTATGCTACAATAGTTATAAGCAAGGCATTTTGTTTGTACGATTTTAGATAACATCAGTTGGTGCTAGAACCGCCTTCTACATTATACATACACTGGAAAACCAACGGGGACTTTGCGTACGCCCTCACAACTGTTGGGCCCAAAAAAAAACTAAATAAAGGATATTCTAGTTAGGAAAACCCAGTGATGCAGAACATTGACCTTGAAATAATGGCTTGCGGCTATCTCAAAAAGCAGGGACGATCTTTCCGGTCGACCATTGAGCTAAATCTAATATTATATATTAGCTATTACCGTTCAAATAACCATAACAGCATTACATCGCGCAAAGCCAAGAGGAAGCTTGTTATGAGTAGTAAGCTTTACAGACGCACTAAGCGACCAGATCTTACATAAAATCTAGATAAAATTATGTCTTTTACATTATCTTAGTAAGGTGGTAAAAAGTCACCAAGCGGTAATTTGTGCCGGCGTTAGAGGATTACTCTACAAGATCTGTAAAGTGTTTTACCCAGAGTTTCTTTGCATTTGTTTAACAGATTAGCCATATATGTCCGGCGCGTTATAAGCGCATAAACCTTCTGAAGTGCTAGCAAGGCGCCTTTAATCGACAACTTCTATTGCGTCAGCTTTTCAGCTTAAGTTGGCTTTTAATAACTTTGTTAAATCTAACATTGGAGTCCATGTACCGAAAAAAAAATTATGAACAAGCTGAATGGATTAGATGGGAAGATCTATATCTTTGCGGGATATCATCTTGTTATTCAAATACAGGTAGAATTTTGCTGTTTAGCCTGGCGTCTCCCATCATCGGCGGGGTCTTTGTTTTGAACTATAACTTAAGTTGAAGGGACAATCACTCGTTTTTCGATGGCCCATTCGCTTAGACTACCGCTGGGAGGTAAGCCCATTGCTCGAAGACATAAGTCCTAAGTCTCGCACCGAGCACCAGGCGACAGGTGAAGCACCTCAACAATTCCCTGCGGGAAATTTCACATTCATCCACATGTCCGCATCTGCTTCGGAACTATATACCTTCATTGAGATCTCGGTGGACGAAGGTGAATACCTTTCCATGTGTAGTACAACCTATGCAAGCCTAGTTTTATGTGAGATACGACACATGAGTCCACGTGCTGCGTGTATATAAAGTGGACACAACGCAGAGCTCGCTTGTAGATGGTGACAACAGCTACGAATCCATATCCATCTTGATTCTAGCCAGACTGATCCAAAGCTCCAAGATTAAAAAAGCATTCATCACAGAAGGTGAAAGAGCTTCTAGGTTGTATCTAGGCCAGTAACCTTAGCTTTCACGTCGACTTCAATATACATACGAGCACCACAGATACGACTGTCGGGTTCTGTCTACGAAAAAAAAAAGAGGAATGTTATTAATTAGTGAAATAGTTGAATCTTGATGGCACAGCGTGGAAAGCCGAGGTTTTATTGAAAAATTAAGCGATTCCGCCGACTATTCTGTCACCAATAAGGACGTTTATAGAGAAGCTTTTTCTCGATAGTGATCTGTTGTCGTTACTTCGTCGCATTCGCTTGATCGCAGATATACTTCGGTCAAGTGCTGTGAACCTTGTCGCGGCAAATTCTTACACGAACTCTTCGCTTTCCATCCGGCCATGGAACACGTGTTTACATATAGTTTATTGGAGCATATCCTGTATTTCTGGGGCCCTATGTTCAAGTGAAATCTCAGAGGAGTGCGTTTATATGTGACGTGTAGACTAGCGAGGGTAAAACGGCTCGCCTATGCAAGAGGAGGCTCGTCGAAGAACGGTGGAGTAGCTTGTAGGCTGGTGACACTATGATTAATGACGGCGTCCTCATAGACATCAATGCCTTTCTCTCGAGATGCACAAAGTTGATAACGACAAAATGATCATTCACATAGTTAATTTGATTGAAAACAACCACTTGAGCGAATGTAACCGTGGAACCAGCAGTAAGCTGTCAATTTAAATAAAACTATACCAACATAGTAAGTACTGGCACTATAAATATCATTATTCGCCCTATATCTGACCTAATGCTAACTATAAGCCTGTTAAATGTGAAGTTTATAATCAGGCACAATCTTAAAAACTTTATGAAGGGCCTCTCTTTTCTGTGACCTATGTCTATTATCCGTTTAAGTATTCAACTTGATATATGCGGAATGCTACAACCAATCTAAGATAATTATTGTATAACGAATTCAGATCTATCTGTAGGACACTCGAGAATGGCCCAAATAGGTATTAACATGAATGTTACTTGAAAAATGTATAATATAAAAATGGGGATTGTATTACTGTGTATAATATCTGAAAGCAAATTCTAGGAAAACTTTGAAATAGTCATATTATGTCAACCCGTATATTAATCACCGTAAGAACTGCCTAGACAACTCAATGTTAGCCATTCCAGTAAACTGTCGCATACGTATATATATATACTCATTAACACTGCTCGAGGCAGGTATTGTTTTCTTGATGGATAATATCTAAGGCAACTTGGCATGCAGGAACGATATTTCCAGCTCAATGTGCTTGCATCAGGCTCATTCTCTTCTGTCCTTAGCTCAACCGTACGAAAAACTCATGACCTGAACTTACGTGTCCGTCCCGCTTAAAAAATCTCATATTGTTCACAGTTGACGCGCACGACAACCACGCAATGTATTCTGTGGCTACTTAAGCTGGCTGGTTATCGCGAAGAATGAAACACTGCGGCACAAGCCAGCGGGCAACCGAACACCGAGTAAGCAAAATACGAAGCCGACCACCAGGAGCAAAAGTTTCGATGGAAAATTAATTCCCTAAAGCCGCGTTAAACAACATCGAGTCACTTGGGTTTAAATGCGGCCCTGGACGTGTATTAGAGAAGGAGATAAATTATATTGAGAGAGAGGACCAGAGAAAGGTGGGGTCTGGGGGAAGAAAACACTAGAAAGATGGAGGTGTGCTACTATCGCTCATGCGCAAATATGCCACTTTTCGATGGCTTAAATGCTAAAAAAAGAATGGCAAACTAACATCAATTCTCTTACGGATGCTGTCGACAGCAACTCAGTAGCCAAATAAAGCAGAGGCCATCCGGTAGTGCTAGCGCAAGCCAAAACAGCGCAGGTTTTTCCGTCTTCCGACATCACGGGGACGGCTAAGTGCTCCATCACTGTCCTTCAGCCTCCCCCTTCCCCTTGCTATCCCCGGTTACCTCATACACGAAGAGAGAGAGAGAGAGAGAGAGAGAGAGAGAGAGAGAGAGAGAGAAAGTCAGAGATCGATGGCGCAAGGCATTCAAGAGTGCATACACAAAGGACATCGAGCGTAGTTTCCTGTCGATTGCCACCGCACTCGCATTCAGGCCCCGCAGCACAGCACTAGGCCCAAACAGTCCTGATGTTGCTGGCAACACAATTAGAATTAACGAATAGATAGGACAATAAACTCGAAATTGAAACTAATATATGTATTTATATTGTGTCTGTGTTACAAATAGGTACATATAATACGCGATACCTGATCAAATTTTGCTACAACTCGAGCGTCGATGTTGACTAACACCTGTTCAGAGTAGTGCGACCAGGCAAAGTACAGGTAGAGAAGCTACACCATGTCGAGCTTCCTATCAATGACATTTGTAGCAGGCACCTCTACTGTAGTATTAGTGGGTAGGCTATAGCCGGAATGCGTCCCACACACGAAAGCTGATATGAGCCGGAGGGTCGAAAGGGAGCCAATCGAACGTCCAACTAATTTTTCATCCATTTGTGATCGCGACGGCGTCACTGTAGCCGCTTGCTGCAGCTCCTGGCCACGCAATACGCTTCTTTTGGCGGACGTGGGCCGCTGCGTTTAGTAACGCTAGATAGAGACTAATAATAAGCAACAAAAACCACATATTTTGTTTCGTAGCGGAGATATACAAACCTAGATGTTACGCTCCGGCAGCGCTGTAGTTGACCGCCCTAGTAATTTTCTAGTAGACAAGAATTGTATATAAGCTCAATGGGATGAGTAAATAGCATATGTTCTGGATACTGTTAAGGACCAATACGTGAGCATGAATAGTAAATGTCTTGAATAAGGCCAGAGATTATTTATATTCATTTGACTATTATCTTGATAAATTCATTTCGACTTGACATAACATCTTTATGGCATGGTCGAAATTTGAAACAAGCTGGATTTACGATTTATGCAAAAATGCAAGCTCCAAGAAGTTATAGTTGAATGTAAGTAGAATCACATTGGAGACCGCAGGTGTTCACGTGGCGACGCAGTCTTATTAGTGGCTACTCATAACTTGACATGTTCTAATACAGGGTATTGTTTAGCTAATTAGTAACGTACGTCTCTAAAAATCGGCCCAAAGCTAATTTAGAAATCGTCTAAGTTCGGTTTGTCTGCTTTGTTTTGAAACACACTGAAAATCGGAAATTGTAGTTATAAGATATGTTAGAAAGAATCACTCAATAATAATTTGTTACCTTGTAATATCTTACGTATTGCCCTGCGTATTGAAAAATTGGATGTTGATATCGCATACACCTTATCATTCACGTAATTCCAAAGGAAGCGATTTCGGTCGTTGGGTCACAGGAGCCCGCCAGGATAAGTTTTCTTTGCGAGTCGTATGACCAGCGGAATCAACTACTACTCAATTGCGGCTTGTACCGATAATAGTAAAGGTATAAAAGCCAGATTTGGTATTGGCTTGGCTTACAAAGCAGCGACTCCTGTGCACTATCTCAAATCGAGCTGGCCATTTGTTGGTCCGTGCACCCTCAAACAGTGTTGATGTCTTTTCTCTTTAAAGGAATATAGGTTCTCTTTGTTATGGCTTGTCACGCACGAGACCGGTTTCCCGAAGTCTTCTCACTAGCGTCAACAGGTAGTCTGAAAAAGCAACGTAGACTTTCCGTAAGGCTTGGGCGCGAAATGAGTTGTTATCGTAGAACGCTTCGACTAGCGTAGCTTGTTTTGTCATTGTAAATCGCTTCATTATTGAATCAAATTGGCGTCCGTTGACGTCAAGGAAGTGACTCTTCCCGCTCACTATAGAAGCTTCGCGTTCCGATACTCCGATACCGAGAAGATACTCCGAACATATGTTAGACTTCATCGATTATATGACCGCTACCGAAACTCCTAAAATCGACCAAGTATAGATTGTATAGTATTTGCGTTAAATGCTAATTGCGTAGACTTCATTTCAATAATATCATGTTAAATGAAACAGTTAATGAGTAGTTACATACTCAAATTATGTAAACAGCATACTATTTACTATGGTAGCAACATTAAAATAAACTGGAAGGCTGCTGCAGGCTGATTAACCTCACTCTCGTTCTCCTTATGAAGTGAGGTTACGGAAATGTCGCTCGGCTATCCTGTCCTTTTCGGACAGGGCTTTCTTTTTCCTAGTAGACAGGCGAGATTCTAATAACGGCGAACTGCTACTCTATATACAGTATCTCTACCACTTTGTAGATGAGTGACGTTGTTGGGCCGTCATATCATGGGGAATCATTGTCAAACAATCCATACTGAGCAGAGTCAGATTAGGCTGTCAGTTTATCAATCGTATCCTGTTAGCCTGGGTCAATGGCATTGGTTCTCCGTGACCGTCGGATTATTCCCAGTGAGGCTAAATTTTTAATAAACGATCGCGAACTCATACTACCTTATCTTGAGGCTTATCAAGGCTCATGTGAGAGTTTGTGGCAGAAACGAGAATATGTTTGTACAGCCACCGAGTAACTGCGTGCACTTGCTTAAAGCCAACCGCAATTGAATTTCACTACGCGATGATGAGCTAGTATCGAGGGCTATTCGACATCAATAAATGAGGCACTTGGAGGAAACGCTTCGCCACGTTGGGTTTTCAGAGTGCCCAATGAGTAAAGCACCCCAGTAAAAGGCATTGAAATAGAATGTAATATTGGTTACTATCGGCACGGTAGTATTGGTATTTGAAAAACAAATACAGGTTCCTCCGTCTATCTCAAATCGAGTGAAACGCTAGTACGAATAGTGATACAGAAGAAAACTCATTGATTTCATTATACGATATTTGATGGCGGGTATTTATAGCTAATTAACCAACGAAAGTAGACAAGTCGCGAAATGCGAAAACTATTTGTGTCAAGTTCGGCGTCCGGAATCGCTATTATGTATAGCATAAGACCCAATACCGAACCCTGACTAAAATGATTCGCTCTTTCAACTATTATTATTTATTAATACTACTATTATTAATTTTCTTCGATGATGATTATAACTGTTTTTATTCGGATTAATTATATCGTATATGTATATAATATGTTGTTGGCCGTAAATCTCCAGCCGTCCCTGATAGCTGACAATTATAGACTTAGCCGGCCGCGTCGACAACGAAAATCACGATGATTTTTATATTAAAAAGTAGAAACTAGCTACGTCGTCGCTTTCACGGAGACCCGGAAAGCTTTCTTTGTGACAGTGACGCACGTATGCTTAAAGACAGATATGCTATCTACTGTTTTATGATTATTTGCGCAGCGTACAGGAGGTTTTCGATGATAGCAAGTTACTGATACACCGATTTGTAACTTTCAACTTCTTACTGTGAACCCTGCTATTTGGCTCGAGCATTGCTGTTCGCAAATTAATACGTTTGAGTGATGTCGAATCTATGAATAATTGATAAAACCTCTTAGTGACATTTGAAAGCAGCGCGTTTTGCGCATGCGCTCTCACCCTTACTAAGCTTTACGCGTCTTTTTTTAAACTTGGATACCATCTGGGTGCTGCATGTGCCATGAGCGGCTCAACGTACATCTTCAATAGCCTGATATACAACGCTGGGCCTCTTTGGACAAATGAACGTAAAGGCCAGTTAGATTAGCATATTGCATGGAGAACTGTATCTAGCAAGTGTTCTGTGCATTATAGGGTAATTGCCGTAACAACCCCTATTACGCATAGCTCGTATTGCCACTGAAATACACATGACTTCCACGCCGAAGATATAGAACGACGCGTTTTCAACCGAAAGTTTGATTGATCTATTGGTCCACTCTAAAAACATGCTTAGGGTATCTTGTAGCATCGAACCGCCATCGTCTTTATGACTTCTACCTATGTTCTTACATCATCTGCATACACTTTCTCAAATACTTACGGGCGTAATATGTACATTATTAAATGCATACACGAAATATATGAGAAATGCTTGTATTGTATCTTCCGTATAACCCCAAATGGCTTTGATGTATCCGGGTCCTTCCCACCGACTCTAACATGGAAAGCACAGTCTTGAAAAAATTTTAACTCCACTTCACCAGTCGATCACCCACACCGAGGCAAAAAAAGGCATCTCTAAGAGTTTGGAATGAGTTACTCGCTCGACCGATGGTTTGAAGTCTAAACATACCACGTAAAAACCCTGGGACATGTTAATGAACCTCGCTCGCTTCAAATTGTGTTTCCAACAGCTGCAGATCAACGCTTCCTCCCATTTTATGGGTGCATTAAGAATCAGATATCAATCCTTACTGGTTAGCGTTTTTTTTGCCACTTGGATGATGCTTTCTAAAGTTTTGCATGCTATTTCAGTTAATTATAATTCCTTTATAACCTCAGATCCCTTTCTGTGTAGCCAGCGCACCATTCGGCTGAACACTTGCGCGCTTTGGATAGACTGCCTATCCATTGTACAGACGAGCTTTTCCAATACGTGTGACGGAAGCTTGCCTGAGCTTTCACTAATTTCAAGCTAGAGTTTTCTCCAATGGTCGAATATCTTTACTGAACAAAGTAGTGGAAAATCTAATCGCAGCAACTCCACTCTTAATGTTCCATCCAGATGCTTAATAGAGCTTAGCGCATTTTGCACATATTTATTCTTTTGTGGAGACAATTATGAATTGGATAAATAAAAATAAGAGAAATACTTTTTTTTAAAGCAGATTAAGCCTAACCTAACCTAACCCAACGTAACCTAACCTAACCTAAATTGGAGGTGTCGCAATTTAGAAACTGCGCCGTTTAAGCAATATGAGTATCAAAATAACGATGTCCCCATGCGTCATCAGCAATTATAATATACGCGAATAAACAATTTTACTAGAAGAAAAATGGTCAATAGCATGTGCTTTGCTCTGAGAATGCAAAACAAGTTTCTATTCAAATCCTTCAACCTGCTTTTCCGGGCACAAGAGGCTAACTCGCACGTTATAGAGACACGTCGACCCACTGAACTCTCTAGTGGCTCTCTTTCACGCTATAGTTATACAAACAAAAATTAGCTTGTTTTTCGAGAACATAAATCTTTTCTGTTTCAGTGTTAATATCACTCACTATCTGAGTGTGTACCGATGAAACGAAAGATTGAAACGAATTTCATCAAACATTACGTTTGTAACTATCAAGCTTTGATTCTATATAGAGTGTTGACAAGTAGCTGATATCCTTTTGATATCATTAAAAGAACATTATATTTCTAAACGTGTCTCCCGAGTAATGATCAATGTGAACGCTCTTGTAAATGCTACTCTGAATAATGAGGTTTAAGCACTCTCTTGTACAACACGATTTTAGGCTCTTTTCCATGCGTCTAGTTCTCGTTGCGATAACCCATACAGGATAAGCACATTAACATTCTATATTATGTGATTGTGTCAATATATTTTGTTCTTTTTGCTATCGGATCAAATAGCATTCCTGGAGAAATTTAAGAATGCCAAAACGCTTTGTTTGTATGCCATATACACATACACATATATGGCATACGGACATATATTCACTAAGCAGTAAACTTGGTAAGTTGGCTGATCGTCTGTGACCTTGCTTATGCGAATATTTGTACTGCCCTGTCTTACACGTTCTTAATGTGCATTATCGTTCCCGACCTTCATTTAAAGGAGAATGACTGTTTACCTTTAGTAGGCAAGCCATATTTCTTTTACAATATGACCCTGTCATCAAGCGACCTTAAGCCTAAATCGTCCACACGGTCAAAAGCAAACACTAAAAATGAGAAGCTGCTCTAAAACAATAATATTTGAGGAGATAGATAGCTAAAATCATCATCGGAATCCTTTAGGATATAGTAAGACGTACCATTTATTGTTAGTTGTACTAATAGCTTAAATATAGCTGAAGATGTAACCTTCCAAAAGAGCAAAACAAATACGCGAATCTAAGCCCATCGAGCTTCATATGGGTATGTGACCACTACCAAACCACAAATTATCTTCAAGTTCGGTCACGCTTAATCTATGCACTGACGTAACTCCTGAGGCTTTAGCGATTCACTGACCCCGCAAGCTGGGCGGTAGAAATGAGCGCTTTTCACAGGAACAACAGGGTATCTCAACGCCATATCACTTAAAGAAGATGCTAGCTAGTAGCTAACAAAGTCATGGCCATTTGCCTACCCTCAGGCTTGCGGGCCTTCCATTTGCAAAGGCGAGAGACAATTGAAATAAATTGTCAGTCTCAAATTGTTCCTATCTGTTGCTAGTTGCTGCTATTATAAACCTACTGAGCTCTCATGCGGCACATTATAACGTCGTAGAGAAGAATTGTATTTGAATCGTTTGTTAAGATCCCCGTTGAACTCGATACATCGCAATACCTTCGGTGTGAACCTTTCAGTTGACGTTACGTTAATTAAGAGGGCTGTTCAGATAACATAATGATCACTATCGTGATCTGTCCTCGATCTTTCTGTTAGTTTTCGCGCATATTATTCAGTACAGATACAAGCGTTATCTGTAGAACGAGCTTTGGCAACAAATCCCATAGGGGTCGCAGCGTTGCGAATGCCCAAAGTGTTCTAACGAAAGTAAAATGTTCTGATGATCGGGATAGCTGATGACACTCAAGGCATCGCAGTAGAAGCATCTGACTGAAATACGAGGGCAACGATTTTACGAGCTGTTTCGCCCGCAGTGTCTTTGACCAAAGACTGTTTGAGACTTTGCTGGTTATGGGAAATGGAAAATACGAGTTCAAAAAAATATGGATCCGCGACCATGAGCTAGCTCACTAAAAACAATAAAGGAAGACACGGCCAAAGGTAAAGAGTTCTTGCGCGGTGCTCACGATTCCAGGTGTTGCTGACGAGAGCAGATGGTCAGAATCTTTATCGGCCTTACAAAACTGATGTGAGCAATCCGTATAGCAGCAACAGAACATGAACAATATTGAAATGCGCAGTGCATGAAAAAGACGGTCGTCTTCACTTTTGTTGCGGTCGATGTTGAGAAATCAAAACAACGCTATCGTGACCTAAATGGCCTAAGTATAGAAAGCTAGCTAGAGACCTTCCCTACGATGGCCGGGCTAATGCGCTACTTAGACAAAAGGAAACCATTGCGAACCGGGCCAATATCAAGTGTTATAATGTAGAAGATTTGTCGACACGTTATCTTCAGCGTCTGTGTGAACTTTTTTTGGCGCAGTATCGCCATGTTCGTTTCACAGACGTTCATTCGATTCGTATCTGCCAACTTGGATCGAGTTGATATCTATTGGGCGAATGATCTGTGCTAACGTACGGCCAGGCGGACAAGCTTGAACCAGTACTACCAGTACTGGTTCGTACTATACGGTCGTATGCTGGTCTCATGGTTGATCGCACCTTTCATACGAAGCAGAAAATCCAACTCTGCTCATACTAGCAGCAGTCCAGCCATTCCATGAATATAAATTGGGTGTCACTTTAATTGAATGTTGAGACGTTGGCCGAATATTCCGCGACCATTGCGCGAGACCCGTTCTTAGTGCTGCCATTCTTTTTGCTATTGCTAAGCTACGAAAAGCTGACGCTGAGTGGTTCAAGTTTGTTCGCGCGTCGAGTTGAGCTTATGCGCATTTCGTACAAGTCAGGGAATAGCTGGCCAGAACAAACGACGTCGAGTCAAATTGCATTTTTAAATACGTGAAAGGCAGCTCTGCGTGTGTCGCTGTCGAGACCCGCGTATAATCCTCTGCCAGCACGATTTCGGTGGCAACACGCAGAACAGAAAAAAAAAATACATATGATCTGGCTTTTGCATGCATGGAATGCGAGGACACTTTCGTAGCGCGTCTCTCTCCTGCTTCGTTGTACAACAGACCAGTCTTTTTCCTATTTTGTCCTGGCCGTCGCTTTAGTTCTTCGTTCATTCTGCTCCACAAGCTTCTGGGATTACATTGTAATTACACCTGAGTTAGCTTCATGAAACGGCGAGCGTTGGTTTATTTGTCGGTCGGCGGGACGATGCTGAGGCTGAGGCTCATGGCTGCCTGCTATTGTAGCTGACTTAGAACGAGCGTGGCGAGGAGAAAGTGTTTCGAACAGCGTAACTAACCAGCTCACTGCTCTGTTTTCTTCGTCCAATTTAAGCCCCCGTGAGACTATTCCAAGTTAGTAGAGGACGTCCTAGATGCACAAATGAATAAGCTTACTTTATCGAAGCCATGAACAACCAGCTGCTGACGTGTGCCTGCGATTTTGCATGTCCTCTAGTAGAATACAGGTAGGGCGTAAACATTGGTTTACAGTCATGATGAAAAATAATCACTACAATTTTCTTATCTGTATGCCAACGGTGGACCCATTTTTTTTAACTACCGGCGTACCTGCCTCTAGTCGCAAACTACAAGTGGTCAAAGCGATCCTGAGCGAGAGTCCTGCAACGCCACTGAAAACCAACTACCATATATTTCGAAAAAAAACACTTTTAGCACCAATAGTCATCCATGCGTACTTAGTTTTTTGCCACACACTCGAACGACGCGTCCAATAGGTCTTGTTGGCTGCTCACGGTGGCGGCTGATACGTACATAAGGTCGCTCTAAGCGAATTATTCAGCCGGTCGCAACCGTTGCGCCGCACGCTGATTTGCTCCGTCGACAGTACGGAGATGACAAAATAATCAAATCTCAATGGTGGCAAATACCTACTTTTCATCACCAACTTCATTAAAGACAACGATGCATCGGCTACGGTCGTCCAGGTGTTGCGGAAGTCCCTGGAGGCCACCCTCTATTGCTGGCCAGCACATATATCAACATACCAAGCCTCAATGGATGATCAGAGATTACTGACGAAACTCGCTTTCGATTGCCGTTTTTGTCGCCTGTTTCTCTGCTACAGGAATGAGACACCAATGACAGCACACAGCCGGTTGGATGTCGCCGCTCGGTCTTCTCGTTCGGCCAAGTCAAGATAAGAGAATGAAATGACTTATATTTAAGGCTGGAGACGATCGAACAAAACGCTTTTTGCCGTCGAGATGGACGTCAAAGTGAGGTCAGCCCTCCACCGGGGGTATTCACGAAAAAATGATGGCTACCCGGTCGTTCATTTGTCGTCTTCTCTAATTGACGAAGCACTTAAGGCCACTCAACGAACGAAGAACGAAGCGAAGCAACGAGGAAGCTTTTTGCTCGACTCGTGCCTTTGCTGCTGCTGTTATTCGCTGCTTCTGTCCGTCATCGTTCTAATCAGTCGTGGACCTAGGGTTTGGTCTTGGCGCCGTCCTATCTGGGCTCTGCCAGCGAACGGCCGCAACGGGATCATCTCGAGAGCAGTTCTCTATTCGTCGGGTACCGAACGCTCACTCACTCACTCACTCACTGGGTTTCGAGTAAGCTTGCTTGTGCAGAAGGAACGCAGGAGTGCGAAGCGAAGGACACTCAGGGGCACTTTGGATTAATTTTGCATGACCGATGAATGGATGAGCAAGGCCGACATCCCGCCCCCGCTCTCTTTTCCCCCTAAAATCATCTGGACACTCGCTCAATCTTCTGTCGTTTTCCATCATTCCGGCCTCCCTCAGTCGCTGTCTATTTTCTGTCAGTGTTTACTGGACTAGTATTAACGCCTGCTGGTCCAGTGTCATGATAGGCTCTTCTACCAAAATGCTTGGGCTGTCAGAAACAAGTCCGCAGTGGGTAGCCATAACTACTGTAGATATGTGTAAGTAATTACATATACTGTACATATTATCATCACTCAGGTCTATGTAAGTTATGTGAACTACTGCTGACCGTATTCGCTTTAATCACATTTAAGGAACAGCTAGAATTTTCACAATAATTTACCTATTGAGTTTCTTTCTGTAATACTCCGTCATGTTTTCCCACTCATCACATGATATTCTCAGCGTTCTTGAGTGCACAGAGAGTTCTGAGAGTATTTTTGCCGTATTATCATAAAGCAAACGGCATCACACAGTGAATAACTAAACTACATTATAAATTTAAAAAATCTAGAATTTACCCCAATGATATTTTATTAAGACTTGCTTACAGTCTATATTACAACTATTTTTTCATTTTTTTAGTTCCTTCCATACTTTACGGCGTTACTGCTGCTCTTAACCATTCCACTTTCAGTAACAAATAGCACAATTCGATGTCACAAATGAATACTAACTAGGAAGATTAGAGGTAGATCGTAGCCTAACGATTAGCTTGTAAAGGCGGAAATCCTTTAGCAATCTATAGACGTTCCAAAAGTCCATTAAGCATGAGCAGAAGCTTTGTATGAAGATCTGCTGTATTTACGTACTATCGAAATGTTGAATCGCTATACGGCCAACTAACTAGGCAAAAGATTCCCGTCGGGCACAAAATGTGTGTCGGCTTCATAATTTAAGATAGGAATTTTATTTTCAAATTAAAAAATATCAATACAAAGAAAAAATTGAAACTTTCAATTAGGGATAATTTAAACTATATATATTTTAAAATATAAAATAAGGACTTAGTTTGTACATGCAGATGTTATGTCCAGATGCAATAGTCATGAGACTATTTTTGTTCCCCTAGATACATATATAGGACTCAGTGCCTTTTAGACATGAGTTTTGAAGTAATTAACTACTAGCAATTAACTAACTTCTAAGTTTCGATATTGAACCACTATAAATGCGCTTAGGTATTTCTGCCTTTAATCTGTTTCATTACAAAAAACATCATAAAATCATCCTTATTATTGATCGCTCTCGATTAAATGAGGAATTAGCAAGAGACATCCACGATGGACATTACAAGAAAGGCAACATTATAAGACGAAAAGAAGAAGACGAAGAGTAAGAGATCAGCGACCTCGTTGACCGTCCTCGTGAGCTGGTTGGCAGTCGACCAGAGTAGAGATAGCAGTTTTGGGGGTCTCTCGGGGCCTCTCATGTCTCGGGGCCAATCGCCCGTGTCTAGGGGCCAATTTAGTGGACATGCCACAGGTAAGACCGAAGCCACCCTGCCTCTTCATTTTGTCCTAGCTGAGGAGGCCCGAAGTGTGTCGTCAGCCGGATGGCCACACAGGGACAAATTTTCGATGGAGAGCACGGGAACAAAAAGCCCCAACAACAAGCGGCTCTCAGAGGGCGGAGTACCTAGTGCCGCTACACGACGTCGTGCTAATTTTGGACTCAGCCTACATATATTAGAAGCGTACTAAAAGAAGGCACGGGTTGCCACCCCATAGCTTTGCCAAACTCTAAGGATAATCTTAAGGCTCTGGTCGTTATGCCCATATATCATATATAGAAGCATCAGAACGAAGGTGGGTAACTATCGTATATTTTCCTGCGCTTAGCCCTGGCGCTGGCCATTGGCGCAGGCTTGACGACTGATGATGTCAAAGCATGGATGCAAGGAATCTATCCGCCTTTTTGCTCCGTTGTCGTTTTTCGAAGAGGATGAGACTTCTAGCTGAGTCGCTACATCCTAGCTACAGCGCGGCCAGTCACTTCACCTTATGCCGAGTAGCCCGATCGCGCAAAATCGTCGAGGCCGTTCTTTCCTTACGGGTTCTCAGTTTCGTCTCCTTGTGCCGGCCTAGAACGATAGCAATGGCAGAAGCGGTCGCGACAGCTGCGGCAGTAGTCGCCCCGAAAGAAGACGACATCTTCCTTAAAAACATGCGGTAAAGTCAATCTGGCTCATAAAAATCTTCAACGAATAGGAAATTGGCCATAAAACGTGCGAGCATCAAACCGGCGAAGCGAAGAAGAAGGAGGTCCACTTTGCTGCGCGGATGGAGAGATGATCGCCCGGGGGCAAAGTTCTCACGTATCAATGAGAAGTGCTCAAGGGCCGAACATTTATGAGACTCAAGGACTTTCTCAGTATGCTACGATAGAATATCGCAGATACAATACAGACGTATATACACATTACAATACTACTTATAGAGCACGACATCCAAGGACAGAGGTGTGTGGTTGATTCGTACAATTACACAGGATTCGGGTGTATTGTGTATATATATATATATATGGTTATGTAGAAATCTACCTAAAATTGGAAAGTAGTAAACTGAAATTGACTACTAACGCACATATTGATGGTTGCCAATCAATTTTCTAATTGCATACCGGTTATTATTAACTCAGGCCTTTTATATCCATTAGATGATAGGAGGTACGTATAAAATACTTGTTAGAATCCGCGTAATGATCACCTGACGCTTACTTATTTCGTTAACTGCTATCGTTTCGGAGTAGTTTGCTCTATCGCTATGGTGTGTAATATGTCTGTGCATTATTCGTTTTGTCCAAATCGCGGCTAATTTAAATCAGAGTAAATGCGTTCTCTTACTGTAGCAATCATAGGGGGGGTGACCCAGTCAAGTGTACCGTTCTTATTCTACATAATGAATGTATAAAATAAAGTCTTCTTGAAACCTTTGTATTACATACCTTTTCGGGACCGAACAGTGTTGATCTTTACCCTAAGTAGGAACGTTACTGATATAATATGTGGTACAAATTAGTCTGTACTTATTTTACCCAGATGCACTTGGCGTATGTTCTAAGTCACGCACGTTATTACGTCTTGTCCTTATAGAGACGTTAAATATTCACCTTTCCGTTAACATTTCCAGCTAACCCAGGTGATCCCACCTGACAGCATGTTTAGAAACCGAGATCCATAAGTCTTTATGCTATCCTTCAGGTAACACAATCGTAATTGTCAGAATTAACTCTATAATTAGTGACATTTTTTGCCATTATATTAAGCTATCAGATGACGGGTACGAAATAGATTGTGTGGCGGTATGGGGTGGGCATATGACGACGATTACCCTATTGACACGTACGAAAGTAATATTTCGGAGCAGCCTACTAAATAGTTGAATGTCAAGATTGGATTGTTGGGACACGTAAAGAGAGCAGATTCAATAGTAACAAATGACGCTTACTATACATTAAACAACGGTTCCGAGCAGCGGAACTGTTTCTAATGATGGTGTCAAATATGACCTATGGCACAGTATCGCCCGTTCCGTATGTAGTTTGTCACAGGCGCACCATTCATGATCACATAATTTATGTCTTGTTTCAGCTTACGTGCACCTATCCGGAACGGACGTACGATCTTAAGCCTCTGGTTGTTGCCGATAGCACGCAGGAATATGATCACAAGCATAGATTCGAAAGAACTGACTAATCGCATAGTCAAAACGAACTTGCTAGTTGTTGACCGATCGAAAAGGACGAAAATTATACTCGAACCTTTTTCATAACAGAAATAACCAAGGCACTTACGGCCTGAAAAAACAGAATTGTTTATTCGACTAGGTGCTGTTTCGAGAAACGTCTTCGCGTTGCCAAAAATTGCCTCGACAGGCGGTCCAACAGTTTGCAATTGGGTTAAATGCTGGGAACGTAAATTAAGGGCCGCGAACATATTGCCTTCACGCTGTACGTATGAGGTTTTCATCGGATCACGATCAACGTAACCCCAGTCACAACCGGCAAAGCGAAGCCATCATCACGTGAATGATTATCTCAACAGTCAAGGTACGGGTACGGCTATAACTACATGCGAAATTACATATATATTTATATAGATAGGAATATTACGACAGATAACTATAAATGTAGATGAAACACTAGATGAAATATAGAAGAACGAATAAAGAACAACGTCGTTACTTTGCTATGCTTCAAGACATGCGACACATCGTATCGCTAGTAGGCATAATTTCTTTTCCAAGTAACGTATGGCTAGTTTTAGTCGAATTAGGTGAAACATTCGATGGAGTTTCTATATGTTCTTCATTTGCTGATCGATGTGGGTCTAATAACAGCCATCTCTTATCTCACTTTGATATATGTACGATACGACGTAGCAGCAGCAGCAGCAGCAGCAGCGGCGTAAATAGCGGTGCGTCTCACTCTTTCCCTCTTTTTTGACCCGACAACGACGAGGTTTGTCGACTACTGCCTGTGTGGTCCTCCATACCATCTAGGCACTCATGTGTACCTCAGCTTGAGAATGGACAGAGCCATTCTGTAGCCGGGGGCCGGGCGAAGAAGGATCGCTGTCCAGGTACCGCAAGGACGACTACTACAATTGCTACTAGCTCGCCGCGACGACTGCTGGCCATCACCGTCGCTGTGTGAGCGAATACAGTCCCTATTGGTAATAATACATCGAAGGTTTGGATCCGTTCCGTGCGTAGCCAACAGCCAAGGCTATTGAATAGGGCTATAACGATGGCGGGGACGGCGGCTTCGTGATCTTTTTTGTCATTGTTTCTGCAGGCATTGGGGTACATTTGTATTCAGAAGCCATCTTCAACTATTGGCCTTCAAACTAACCTATTGCGGCTGCGTTTGCGGCACCAATGAGCGTTACCACTACTTCAACTCAGCGTCCTCATCTAAGTTGGGTATGTATTCGTATATCATGCACAACTCCTTTTTGCGTGCACAAAAAACTGCACGACACCGTCGGGTTAACTGCTTATTTTAGAGACATATTTATTTAGAGACTTGAACACAATCGTAAACTGTAAGTAGATATAACAGCAGTTTATACAAATTAACTGGGTCCAGAAGCAGAAAAAACTTTTTTTTTTAGGGTATTTTTATACAGTAAAACATTTCTCATTCTATAAATAGCGCGCATATTTTAAACGTGTACGTAAACAGCATTTTCGAAGTTAAGCCAAACATAATTGTCACAATTACATTGTGGCATTATTGGTTCCCAGCATCAGATTCTGTTATTCTTCTCCGTGCCGATAGTTATCTTCGAAACTCGGCGCACCTCTGGCAAGTTGGCGGAGAATACCGCCGTTCTGTAGCGGCGAACGATAGGTCCATATACGTTTCTAGATCCACATTACATATCCATATTGTGTAGATAGGCTTCCATCTGGTGCTGTTTATATTCTTTTGCAATCTGTTCTTCGGCCTATAACATAGTACAGAGCTTCGATAGCAGTAGACGCGGTGTTATGCTGCAATGGAAAGGCGCGCAAACGTTGCTGCCTAGTTGATATTTAATAACTTCCCATACATCAACTCCTAAACTCGCTGATATGCGGTGAGTTAGGCGGATGAACGATCAATCGGGCAGACGCGACGCACGTAGCTCAACGTCGAGCTGCGTATATATAGCTTACTGGATACAGGGTGCTCGATACGTGAGCGAATGCGCCTGTGTAGGACGACGATGTTCGGCGAAGCTGTAACTGCCCACAAACGGCTCACGGATATGGGGCTATGGCAGTATAGGAAGATACGGTGAATTTTGTTTGGACGGGTGTTACCGTATAACGTGTTTTGGGAAGTGCTGCTAAAAGCAACTCTTGGCCTAAACGCTAAGGGATAGAGTGTAGCGGTGCTCGTCGAGGAATGATGTCGGCCGCATGACGAAGGAGAGGGCCGATATGTTTCGGATAGGGGAAGACGAACCGAACGCACCTTCTGATGATAAATCAAATATATTCGACGTGAAAGGACGCAATGAGATATTAAATGCGAGATAAGTGTCGACGGCACTGGCAGGCGTAGCGATACCACAGTGGAACTGGTAAACAAACAGTGTTGGCAAGGTCGCTTACGGAAGCACGAACGAATGAAAGGACATCGCGCAAGGCCCGAAACGGGTACGGACCGACGAGTACGCAAAGATAAATTGAAAATATGCTATATAATCTAGCACACGATATCAATTAGCCATGTCAATAGTTAATTGTAGAAATGTATCGAAAAAAATGTGATCTTCATTAGAGCCTGCGTTAAACTAGTGCAAAATTACGGAGGCGCAGCGAATACATACAAGACTATCCATCTATACAGTATCAATAGATGGGATTATTTTTTGCAACGATCATCCAATGAACACGTATTTAAAGCAACCCTGTAAACCTATCAGCCATTAGGTCGGCCTACAGAAAATGACGTGATTTATTTATAACACTGATGAAATTGCCTTTGTATAAAAGCTAATTTAGTTTTTAGAGGCTGTTCCCTAATGCCTAATAGTACATTTCCAATCTTCCGCTCAGAAGAGTGACATAGTACTGCTTTCTAGTTATTTTGAATATCTGCACAATTTTTAATTGAAATTACGTACACATGGTACATTCTTACGTTAATCAGGTTACTGCAAGCAAACCTGTCTAGGCCGTCTAAACCATTAACTTGCAACAATTCAATAGTGCTTGCATTTAGTTCGTAAATTAAAAAGTGCCAAGTATCTAGCTGAATAAAAGCTAGCAAATAGTTACTATGAGAATTTCGAAGTAACTAATTTAGAAGGTATAATTATTGACCCCACTACGATGGTACTCAGGTCCGAACCGAATATTTGTCTTGTCTGATCTTGTTTTCAACTGTAATTAGATTTTTTTTAATCTAAATTGTGGAAGTTGTTTGGGAAGAAAGAAATTTCTTATTGTCACTATCTATCTGCCATCAATGCTAGGTTTAAAATATGCGACCAAGAAATCAAAAACGTCTCAATGCATCATTTTTTTTTTATCCTGCTTAATAGCGTAGATGAGAATCTTCGCGAAATTCAGAGTACCTTATTTCTGTATTAAAAAACATAAATTTGACAGTGAATTTTCAGTAGTCATAAAATGTTATATAAATGTGTTTTTGTAGATATGCAAAACGAACGTGAGCTTAATAGATAACATGGATGACTTCGGCCATAGTTACATGTACTTCCGGCTTTATGCTGCGCCTGAAATCGTAAACAGAGGAAAAGAGGAGCGCCTTTTCTTCACAGCAAGAAAGAAGGGTGCGCAGAAACGGGAAGGTACTTCCCGTAATCCTGTGCAAGGGCTTCTAACCCCACATCTGCGTTCCCCAATTGCCTTCAAGGCGTTGAAAGCTTTCGTGCGCTCTGCAGCATAAGCAGATGCCAGCTTCCTTACGCGTATTTTAACTCCGTTTTTCAGCCCAACTCGATGGTCGTCCGTTGCTCTGCCTGCTAGTAGTATTCTGCTACAACTGCTATCTCTGCTAGTTTCTGCGGCACTACTGCTGAAGGTGATGGTATACTCATCTCAGTCGAACTGCCGGCAGTAGGTGGGTCGCCCTGACCCATTCTCAGGGGATTCCCCTCAAACGCGCGTACACATTTGCGCGGTGTTAGGGGGGTCAAGTAAGTTCAGTACGAATCGCTCTAAAGCCGCCTTGAACCTCGAATAGACGGCGATAGGTGCCGCTTCTATACCATGTGCCTGTTGGTACTTCTGCCTAAGTGTTCTCACTAGTAGCAATGCAGACTGTAGCGAGCAGCGTAAGGTAGACCAAACGGCCCTAGCACTTCCAAGGCAAACTACTACCGCTAATGCTACGGCCCCGTCGTTCACTGGGGAAGCTTAGGATTTAGTTGCTTTGCTGACGGCGGCATTAAATGGATTACGAGCGAATCCTAAACTTCAATCGATACTAGCGTTTGCAGTGGCGACGGTGGTGCATGGCACCATGACCACCTACTTACCTATAATACACGTATATACAGGTATACAAAGTAAGGCGCCTAAATTAGGACATGCTTTGGCGAGCTATTTGTCGTAAGGCCATTCATAATACTAAGGGAAAGCCGGTTTCCTTTAAAGAACAAGCAGTAAGCTCGTTGAGGTGAATAATGATACATCATTTTCGTAAGATGAGTTGTTATTCAGTCTCTTCTAGCTGGACGATTCCATCAAGATCAAAAATGTCCCTTTTTGCAAAAATTGGTTATTACCTGTTTTCATGGGTCTTTCCTAAAAATCCGAAGAAGATTTTTAAACGGCGAACCGAAAGATTCCTCACAGGTTTCAGACTAAAGGTACTCAAAATGCCCTCTTTGTATTTTTTGGGCTCTTACATTTTTGGCCTCCTATCAACACAAAATATAATTTCGCTGGAATTTTTGTATATAGCGCATCTAAGAAACACTTTAGTGGGTTTATACCTTCCAGTATTATTTGACGGACGATAACTATTGAACAATTATTTGCGGATTAAAGAAAAAATGTTCTGAAACGTCTCGTGTCGGTGGATGGTAGCTATATGAAATAAATATGACTGACCAGGTACAAAAAATTTCGTTTAGATGTCTGCTTTTGTTTAGATACAATCTAGAAACAAAGCATTTTTCAATTTAGGGGCCATACCCTTTACATACATAAAGGGAGAGAGAGAGAGAGAGAGAGAGAGAGAGAGAGAGAGAGAGAGAGAGAACGTCCTGTTATCTCTCTCAGTAAAGGCAGAGAGTGCGATGGGAAGTTTGTGTAAGCAAACCACTTGATGATGGGAGCACGAATGAGAGGAGCAGGGATTATATAGGGACACATAGTAGAACCAGTAGCTCATTATGCCAACGAATGGCCTGTCGATCTCCCCTGCTCGACGCGCTGCTCCTGGAATAGTTAGATAGAAAGTGTTTTGCTTGTGCTGTGTACTCAGCAAATTATTATTTAGGACAATAATTATTTCAGCTATAAATTAAAGCCAAATTGAGAAAAATTACTCACACGGATTGAACGGAGAAGGTTCGTATCATACATCGAATAATTGTCGTAGATGAAGATTACAGTGTGATGTTTTCACTTTATATAGATCACTATATATACTACATTCGTTCTAGATGAGGAAACGCCAATTTTATATTACAGAAATTCTGTAATAGTACATTTAAAACATACAATAATTGTTTTGAGGGAAAACAAAGTTTAACCGGTACTTATAAATAATTAGGCAAATTAATTTTGACATCGTCTTACACGATAGACAACAGCTTACACGATAACTATTTTCCAAGTACTAACGCTGCAGTTCCCTTTGAGAGTTCCAGTTCTTCTTAGCAAGGCGTCGACACCATTAAGGAACGGCCTTTTCGCTAACTGTTAGAAGCTGCTTTCCATCTTAGAAATTATCAGCTGCTTCGCATGGCCTCATGGCCAAACCCCGCCTAATAATATACCTCCGTCGCTAAACGCATAACGTAGCTATACCCCCACCCATCCCGACGCGTGTCCCCCAAAAGCTACGTAACCCCGTCAGCCTTTTGCCATTTCATCGCCTGCCCGAGGTAGTAGGGTCCAGATACTCGAACGTCGTCGAGGTCTGCCTGTGAGTTGGCTCGACCCAACATACTAGGTAAGAAACCAGCAGCGGGGTGTTTTTGTGACGTTGGCAGTTCGCTAGCGGCCCGAGGGTCTCTTGGCCTCGGCCATCGCTGACGCCCCAGTGGTTTTTGCTCTGCCCAACAGAAGCAGCACTAGCAACACCACACCAGCATGACCATCTCTTTCTCCATTGCGCGCTCTTGATGAAACCATTAGCCGAATGCCATCTTAATGGTAGGCAACTCTACACCACTGCGCTACCCTATCCCTTTTCTCCTCTACCAACGGGATTAGTTGTTATACACCCCGTGCTTTGCGCAGCCATAGCGAGTAGTCGGCAACATCAGTACCATTGGCTCTCCGCGCTGGGAGGGGTCGACCTGACTTGTTACGTTCTTCTTCCTACTACCACAAGCGCCCTAACCTGTCGGGTGTGCGTGGCAAGATCTACAACTTGTACAACAACAACAACAACAGTATCGCTGAGCCTAAATAACGATAATGACTACTGCATTCCAACCATAACCACTAGAAAAGGCGTTTGCGCCAAAACATCATAGCGACTCACGGAACGCACGGCCGCGGATGCCATGCGCTTGTTCTTCCAAGGAAGGACACGGCTTATTTTCGGTTCGTTAGCCTATAGGAAAAACGAAGCGAACACGGCCCTTACGCGAACACTGCCGAATGTTAAAAGCGTGCAAATATACTATGATTTATTTTTGGACAATCATGCGTCATTATGCAGGCGCGTCCTGTAGGTCCAGATCACACTCGTCAAGCTTGCATTAGCAAAAGGTACGAGGAGCACAGACCTACATATACTCAAATAGAGATGTCCTGTGTGATGTCCGTGTTGTCGGAAGGTTCCACGAACTTCTCAGGAAAAAATCGAAAGTAAACAATGGGGCAAGCTTTTCCTTTTCTGCTTAGTTTTAATTGGTTTCCTTCAATAAAGAACCACCATTGTATCTTCCACCCAAAAAAGACATCCATTGCCCTGAGTTCGATCAGTGACGTTGTAATAGTTTGTGCTTAGCTAAAAACTAGTTAAACAATTGCTATAGTACGGCAGCTGCTCGGAGATTACAGTCATTATCGGGCTGGCCGAACACCCCGACTCATCTTTAAAACGAGTTTAATGCCATTAGAGGCTTTAGCCAGTGACTTTGACGCAACCTGTGTCCATCTGAAGAACCTAGTGGTGCTTTGCTTAGTGACCCTTATTTCAGTTTGGCTACCAATCCACCCATTGCATACAAGTGTCCTTTAGAGTAAAAATGGTCTTAAGAATCACAATTAAAATCATAGTCCCTTGTTCCTACATTGTCGATGCATGGCTCGGTTTATCGGTACATTTAGTTAACAACTACCAAGACTGAAGGCTTAACTTTAGTGGCTAGCTTATTAATTGCCAGTGTAGCTAACGTATAAGTAACTTCACCATATCACGGGATAATGGCGTTAATATATAGTTGTACCCACCGCTCTCAATCAACGGCTACATAGATATGTATATAGATGGTTTTTCTAACAAGGACTAATGTATACTGGAAAGTTAGTTAGTTTTTCCGGCGGAAATCTTTGGCACAGGGGGGCCAGGTAGGCATTGCCTGATTGAGTAATGAACATGCTTTGGCTGAACTAGCTGATATTCACTTGTTGTCTGACTATCGGTCCCCGTAACCTGTACTTCCCGTGTACATCTAAGGCTGGTCGAAGCCATGATTTAGCCGTGAAGTAAGTGATAAAAATTTATTGCTACACGAGCCCCCGCTGTTTTGCGCGCTGACCCTAGTTTGTGCTGCCAGCTGTGAATAAAACTATAAAAATATTACGAGGGCAGCCATGTAACGTGCCCTACTGAGCTCTCTTGTAAGCGATTACTGGCATACGTGTCTGCTACGAAACGCCATCGCTCTGTCTAAAGCAGATGAAAACACATCACATTAAAAAAACGACCATTAGTTTTGAAATATTTTTTTCATAACTAAACACGTATTTTATAACTGGACACTGAATCAAGCATCTGGTTAAGATTTATAATTAATAACATAATTCTATATATAAGCATGACATCACTGTATTTTGTGCGATGAAGCAAACAGCATTGGCCTCATCCCGGTAGCCATGCTTGGTAGCAGTAACTTTCTGTTGAAATGTAAGTGATTTCAGAGTTAAAAATCACAAAGTGACTTTCTCAGGTTGTCAAAGTTTCTCAAAACGATAGACAATTATTCTAGTGTCTTGTTCGCTGACCAGGCTCGTTGTTTCACTTTACGTTTCGTATTCATGTAAAAGTCTGGTCGTGTGAACGACCCAACTTTCGCGAAGTGTCTTCTGTATTTCGGAGCGTAGAGGGCGAGAGATAGTGAACTTCTGTGTTTCTTTTAAGTAGAAGTGGGCACGCACCGCTTCGGCCTACCGTCCTTCACTGATTCTTTCACTTTGGTTGTCTGCCGCCCGTATGAGAGTTGCCCGTTGTTATTTCCTTCTGTATTTAGGATAGCTGGAAGGGCCCTCAGCAGCGGACCCGCTGTTCTTGGGAGCAGTGTGTTGGGGACTCCTAGCTGCCATTCATGCAGCCAGTAGTTTCCCAGCAGCGGCACGCGAGAACAGGGATGAAACCGGTTGCAGATGGGATGTGCGGAGCATTCTACGTGTGTGTGCGTGCGTGGGGTATCTGGGCACGAAAAGTCTCTGAAGAGACAGACCGAGAGAAAGAAAGAGCAACCAAGAAAGACTGTGCTTTGCGTGGCTGCAGGCAGCAGCAAATGAGGCAGTAGCTGTGTATAGCAGCAGCTGATCTGTTTGAAAAGTAGGGAGACGGGATGGGGATGTAGCTACTCTTTATCGAGAAGGAAGGACTACGCGGATAAAGGATCTAAACTGTGCTACGGTGGTGTTAGTCGGCAGTCGAATTGAACAACACCTGGCAAAACTCCGTCAGACGCCCCAAACCGGCAGAGCAGGATGGTAGACGAAAAAAGGGGCTAGAGAATTCTGGGGTTATGTTAGGGCCGGAGACAAAAGAAGAAACTCTGGGGCATATGGTCTAACCCGCAGTAGGGAAGGACTGCCCATTCAACAGGAATGCGACTGACGCGTATATTTTACAGGGTAGGCTTCGCATCGCACACTCCAAGAATATTTCCCTAGCTTCGTGTCGTCCTCGGATCGAGAAGTAGCGTGTTTCGGCGTATGTGCTTGTAGTCATCTGTATTGGTAGGTGAAAACCACACCTATCGGATCCCTCTAATTTACTGTTCGAAGTTTGCGTTGGACAAGGAAGCCGGTCAGCGGGGTTTGTGTGCGCTAATTCCGTCCTATGGAGTGAATCAACTTGGCAATGGTCTGGGCCCTGTGCCGCGAAAGAACAGCCGGGTTTTCCCCCACCTTTCCATCTCAATAGTCCCTTTGGCGGCCCCGTGAGAAGCGGTACAACGTTGCCGATCTTGGATACAGCCACGAGTACATCGACAGTACATACACATGCGCCAATTGGATGCGTTGTTCGCTGACAATTGCACATGTCATCCATTGATTCCTATCTGGTTTATTATAACCATAATCAGCAATACCAATAGCAACAGCGGGAATACAACAAGCAGAGTCAGAGGCTGGTAGGTTTGGTGGGGTTTATTGTAGTACAGAAGAGACGACATTGGTAAAATCTCGCCGTTGTGATATTTACAACAAGTCCTTCGAGAGGGGAAGAAAGCACATATGATAGCTGAAATGAAATAAAGGACATATTAATCTGGACGAATATGTAAATACGTTTTTCATTTATAAAGAATATTATAACAAAGGAACAGGCAACAAAGTATGGCTGTTTACTACCTTAAAGCACTTCCTATAATGGTACACAGCAATTCTTGATAAATAGCTCACAATATATTGACGTGGCAACTGACGGAACAACGTATAAAATTATTTTCAGGTCAAAACCTCACGTAAATACAATGTGGAAATTGTCTGTCTTTGATATTGAAAAGATGTGATCTTAATGTTACGCCATATGAGCACGTACATATATATATTTTTGTATAATTTGTAAATAAAATGTAATAATTCGTCAGTATAAATAATTGTCTGCTGTTAATCAAAGGCAGTTATAAAAAAGGAGACCAAAGTGTATTTTGTTATTTCGTCGAATTTGTTATTCTATGCTTAGAACAGAGGTCGGTGTCCAGATGCTTTTGAGAAAGCAACGAAAACGCTAAATACGTTAAATTTTTTAAAAGGCTATTTATAAATTTTTTTAATAAATTTAAAAGGCTCTGTAAAAAAAAAAAAGAAGTTCCAGAACGGTGATGTCAACCGAATGCCAGAAAGACAAACGAGTAGCAAGAATATAGGTTTTAAGAAAGTAGCCTCGAATGATTCACTTTAAAAAGTTCAAAGAGTTTTTTTTTGTTTAAAATGGTATAATATACGAGTCGTTTATATCTATATGATGATCATTTATATGACGTTGTATGATGAATATAACTTCGATCATTTTCAAGATTTATTAAACGTTCAGTAATAAACGTATTTTTACATTTGATGATCTAGGCTTAATTGATATGTGAATTGTTTCTTTTTTCTAAGTTACTGCTCGGACAGGTCGTGATGATGTCTTATAAAGACGGCGTCTAATAGACTCCGAAAGCCCTGAACTGAACTTTCCTAGATAAGACTCAGTTTAGTTGATATGTCCAATATCGAACATATCCTCTCAAGTAATGGATGAAACAGAAAAGAAGGTTGCATTCCCGACACAACCGTGGGACTGGAAGCTTTTCCAAGAGAAAAAAAGGCTTTTATTCATATAAATATGCGTCGTTAAGACTGTAAATGGTAAGTAAGCTTTACGCTAGAGGACTCGTTTGATATTGGTGACTATTTTTTACGTTACGTTACAAGACTGCGTTTCCGCTTCAGAATGTGTGTATTTTCTTGACATTGTCTAGTGGAAAAATCGGGCATCACTGTTTTGGCCGACATCTAAAGAAACAAAGCTAAAAACGGAACTTCCGAAGTAGCATAAACGACAAAAACGCCCGCGACTTAGCCATTGAACGCGGCAAAAATTACTTCGCGGGGCTACCTTTTCAAGTGAGAGTGCTGCAATATTTACAGAGAAGCCTTAAGAAAGTATGTTCTGGCCGCAAAAACAGGCTTTCGCTATTGAACACTCTGAAGCCTCTTGCGCGTCTGCTTTCTCTAAAAAGGAGAGTTCTCCAAGTCCCTTGTTTGTGACCGAGATACCAATGTATGTTAGCTTCGAAAGGAAGAGCGAACCGAAAGCGTCAGTCTGAGTGCCAGGAAAAGCAGCTTCACTTGCTTAAACACCTTACCTCGTTCTGTTGAGGCTTTTCCTTTAGAAGTAACCTCAAAACATTTCTTGGGACATCTCTTCGGATGCCTTTGCGCACTCTTTTTGTGCCAAGGTCATATCTTCGACCAGTATAAAACAGGCGGGCCAGTAAGGTTTTTGTGTTTCCCGCGCCTGATAGGGCCTTTATTTTTCAACCTATACTACTGTTGGGCTATTCGACATAGGTCTCGCTGGATTATTTCAAGAACATCAAATGGCGGCGACAGCGCTAGAAGCTTTTTCGATCAGAGCGATTCATGATTACTTTGTCAAGCGTAGACGCCTGACTAGTTCTTCTAAACGCATAAAAGATAGTGGTCTTGACAGTCTCCTATTGTCTTAGAGCTCTGCGTCTGACGTATCTTTTGGTCGATCATAATTAGGATAAGAAAAAGAAGGAGAAAAAAGGACGTCAATAATAGTAATAGTGTTTATAATACTGGTGGCAATTAACGTTAATCACAATAGCGGCACTGATCATGTTAGCAGCATTATCCCGAACGGCACACATGATGGTACCTGCAACGCTATCTGAGTTGCGAAAAAGTCAACGCGATTGCAAAAAAGAAAGGTAGTCTTCGATGGTTTACGACCTCAAATAAAGTGCTCAGCGTTTTCCACATTTATCTAGCTAAAACGATTTATTGAAATGCCAAGTATAGATAAACTCGAGTCTTGGTCGATTTGCACAGTGCGGGAACATGTTGTGCGTTTGCCGCACGTACATACCGTGTCGTGCTTCGGATACCTACTTCTACTTCTTTTGCTATACCCTCAACACCTTGCGGCGTGATGAACTTTACATATGAGCTTGAATGTGTCTTTGGCAGATGCAAAAATAGTTATTTGAACAAACATCCATATAGTTACGTCTAGTATAGTCAAAACCTATTTTTAGTCATAGAACAATGGCTAAGTCAGTATGAATTCTATGTAGATATTAAAAGCGTAGAAGTTTTTACTCCGGTCAAGCGTTGAAAACATCGTTTTCGAATACCTCCAGGTGCCCAAGATCGCAACTATCCATTGATTTTTATACATTAACGCTAAAGATGGCGGCTGAAAACAGACGTTCATAGCTATCGGTAGTGTATACACATAATTAGACTTTATCTTTCAAAAACAAGAGAAAGTAAATAAATATAATAATCCTATAGATAATCAATTTATTCTAAAATATAATGAAGTACTAGGATCAAAAATTGAAAATAAATTTAATATTATTTCTCTTTACCTCTTCTTTATTTATTGTAATTTATTTACTTAAATATAAAATAATAATAAATTATTATTATATAATAATTCAATATTAGCGGAATTATATATTTGTTTACTGCCATAATGCAATTGCATTGTTCGGGCACGTAACCCGCACCACTACTGGCCCAGGTTTCGAGAAGTGGTCATGTTGTTGTACATAGAAAAAATATATGGGCAAATGTCCGATCTTACCCTGCATTTTTTAGTTACATTTTTGATATTACGGTCAACGCCATTGTTCCAAAATATAGAGACACTACAAGCAAACGGAATACAAAATGTGTCAGCAAATTAAAAAACAAATCATCAGTTGATGTCATTGCATTTACTTTTCACCTAGAAATACCCCAAATAGGTTCCATGTAGTCATAGGGATTAGCCGTATAAATCTTTACACGTGGTTTTCTGTGATGACTTGGTAAGGTGGCTTGTGTCGGTTCAATTGGACTTGGATTGTACCTTCCGGTGCGGCACCAATGTCTATGCTAAAAATTTCTTTGACGCAAAGGAGGCTCATATGGTCGATATTATGCCAAGCAGATTCTTCGGCGATACTTGGAGTTTTGTAGGAGGCAAAGTTCGAATTGTCGCGCGTCCTCGATATGAGCACTGTATATATATATATATATATATAAATGTAAAAGTAAAGAAGTTTTCAAGAGGCCATTTTACTGTGTGTCTTCGATTGAGTCATAAAAAGCTTGTTTAAAATTTTAATTCAACCTCCATCTTGGACATTTCTTGCGGCTTCGTAGAACGCGCAAGTTACTACGCCAATACATACCGTAGACATTTTTTCCTGTCTAGAGAAGCCAGAAGACAACTGGGGTGTCCTAGTAGAATACCAAAGGCAGTGAATGTTTGCGCACAAATACACTATGTGATCGCTGAGTGACAGTGCAGAGAGAGCATGGTGTGAAAATAATGTAGGGGCAATATGCGCAAGTAAACTGAGAGCTGGACGATGTCAACGGTATAAGTTAGTATCATAAACAAACGAAAACCCGTTAGCATCGCGAGGAAAGTCGCCGAATCTTGGATTGCTCATGCGCGACTCAAGCTAAAGAGTGACCAGCTAACTGAAACCATTACCTGGGTGACGAAAGCTGAAAAGGACAGCCATATTCCCATTTACTAGTACATACAGACTACTTTATATATAGTATACTAGCAAAACACCTATCGGGCTACGAACGAAATATTGTCCAAAATCCCGTTGGCAGAATGCTGTGTGAATCTGATAAAGGGAGCGTGCCACATATTCTATCATGACTCATTTTAAATGAGTGGCCAGGGTGAGTGGGTAGACATTTCTCATAGGTATAAAACTGTCAAGGTACTCATTAATCTAAAGATTCTAAATATTGCAAAATCACACAATCGAAGCCCATTTCTTATCATATCGCTTCTACGTTACGGCAGTCATTTTTGACAAAACTCACACAAACTATACGAAGGCTGATCCTGCTACTGTTGTAAACAGTGGGATAATGCAGAATCAATCATAATTTTTACTATATATTTTGTTACTATCAATATATCATCAATATTTTGTTACTACCGTGAATAGTCCAGTCTTTATATATTACGCAATTTTTCCCAGATGTGAGTCTGCATCTACAACTCTAAAAGAAACAAATATATTGTTTTGCAGAGGAAAACCCCAACTGCTATTCTTAGCGAGCAATAATTTCCAAAGCGGCTGGAATACTACAATATAATACGAGGTATATATATATATATATATATACAGAGCTAGCTACATGCGTATAACGTAGCGAAATTTTTTCGGCCATTATTTAACTGTAATGTTATGAGAATCATAGGCGATAGCTGCCAGTTGAAGTGCAATACATTCATTTACTTCGATCTAAACTGACCCCGCGACTCACAACGTATTACTAAGGAAAATATGATACATTGGTTTCATATAGGTGTCTATTTTTTTCATTTATTTTTTAGCCTAAAAACACTGTCTTGTCATGAATCTATTGTGCTCCCTCTCTCATCTCAAACGAGAAGTATGTTATGTTTTAGCTATGTATACTTTCGCTGGACACGGAGGTAAATGTACATAATGTACCGTACTAGAATAGACCCACTGTGCTATTTAATTGGCCCCATATTTATTGGCTTTTTAGGGATAGCCATTCTCTCTACCGTGTCCTATATAGGGATAAAAATACGATTGGTGCATGTTTAGCGAGGCTAAACCGACCTAGTTTGGCCAGAAAGGGCGACACGTTGGCCACTTCGGATAAGTTAGACGAATGGATATACTTTACTGCCGCTAAACTCTTTCGGAAACGAAGCGATCTCTCTAGTTTCTTCAGCTTCCTCATCGATTTTTGTGCCGTTACACCGATCCTGACTCAAAGCCCATTAAGGCAAGACGTCAACGTCGACATAAATTTATCTCACTGATTACTACGTCAATTCCCTAACGCTGCCGTCGATGAGTACGTTGTGACGTGTTCCTGTCGCCTCACCAGACGGCGCGGATCAGGCGGAAGATACAAGGCTATTGCCATTAACGTTAACTCAACGGCTCCCTAGCGCCATCGTCATGGAGATTAGGTCTCGGTCAAGCCCTTATTGACTAGCGACATCAGCTGGAACAATATTTCAAACAAGCACACAGCTTTGCAAGGCTCTACGGAGACGCCGTACGTTTCCGAAAACTCACAAAAGCTCTGTGAAGGTTATCAATTAGGTTGTGTATGCTAAGATTAACAAATGCTTTTCGTTTTGGGATAATGCATATAAAAATGTTATGTTTTGAGAAATAAAGTCTAATCAAAGAATGCCGGACTTTAAAGCAAAGGGTTGAAAAAACCCAATTCTGGGCCAAAAACCTGGTCATATATTTAAAAAGTACTTTATTTCGACTTTATTCACAGCCTTAGTTTGCCCTAATAATGTTACGCGTTCAAGCTTCGAGAATCATGGAGTGTTTGGCTTTTGACGAACGGTATGATGCACATGATGCCTTTTTGTTTCGAAATACAGCACACTGCCGTCCGTTATTCTGTACTATCTTATGGCACGTAGCGATCCTACCTACTCTTAGCTCGGTAGCTCGTAATTGTCTTTCTCTTGTAACCGATGCCTTTATGGAAATTAGGGTTAATCCTCTCCAGCTTAATAAATGTTTCCTTGTGCCAGTAAAATTTTCGGCACTGATATTGAGTGTACATTGCAATTTTATAATCACTTACCGTCATATTTTCTTTGCGAATTGCGGCATTTCGCCGCATTGTGTACGGTATCGTGAGAGCGGTCACTCACTAGAGCTCTGTTGTAAAAACGTAAAAAGTGTATTCGAACCTAAGGATATGCCGCACTAAGCCGGACAAAAAGGGACTGGGGTCTCCGCTATTCGAGAAGGAGATACTTGAGATTGCCCCGGAAGTAACGGCCTCGGCGGATGAGATTCCCAAGCAAATTCATATTTTATTGCCCCCTTCCTGAAAGCAGGAGGGAGAGACACCGCTCAAATAGTTCTCGCAAGCATCGTTCGCTCATGCAGGCAGAGGTTAGCGGCATTTGCTTGGATGGATGCCTTGCTTGGATGTGTAGAATACTACGTTGATATACAGGAGGATGTGGAAGCTTGCCTTGATGGAAAAGATCTGCCTCGGACGTGCATATTGCTCTGGGAAAAGTTAAAAAGCTTTGGAGCTGCCCACGTAAGGCATAACGTTATTGCGTAGACTAAAAGATGCGGCCAATGTGGAAGGATAAGAGTCATCATAATAACAATACGTTTCAAACGAAGTAACACATCGGATAAACGTGTGTAATGTATGATTGCAGTTTACGTAATCTTGATATCAAGAAGTCTTGAATTTGTGTACTTGTAGATAATCTAATAACGAGCATGGAGTTGGAGATGAAAAACCTGATCCAAAATAATCTTGTGATGGTCATCAATCATTAACAGCGCCTTCCCCAACATCCATGTATCTTTCCCAACAAATTAAAATATATCGTAATCGATTGTGTTCCGTCCGTTTTGCTTTTTACCAAAAAGCATTAGGTAAAAAAGAGATAACCTCTTCCGTTATACGAAGGTAGAGTCAACAGCGTAGCTCATTGGGTACGAAAATGAACCCAGATGTATCTCCACCCACTTACGACATCTACGTTATTAGAAATGGCGCAAAAGTTGGTAAGCCAACTATATTGACGTACCTTTTCTAAGGACAGATACCGACGCCTGACCAACGAAAAACAGCTTCGAAACTCCAGGTGGCTATAACCACAAAATTTGACTCCGGTCCTTTCCGGCAGTGGTTGGTTAGCAGAAAATAGAATGCGGTTTTTGAGACTGCTCTGGAGTAACCACAGCAAATTCAGCTAATAGCTTTTTCGTTCCATCGTAACAGACGCGTTCACTGCCTGGCCACCGGAAAATCCAAGGAGATAGGAGGAAAAGAAACACGTAACAGACACAATCCAATTCCCTGGTCTGCACCACTAATAGTAGCGGGTGTCTGCAAGTAGGTGAATCGTGGAGGGCGCAGCTTGGGCGGCAACCTGCCATCTCTACTACCGCATTGATTTTGTCTTGAGCTACCTCTGATAGCCTTCTGCCGGTTTGCGGGCCAATAGTGTTAAGGATAAGTGGTGAAGCGTGGAGAAAGGAGAACTTAAAATAGGTCTGTTCGGATGTCGGAGCCTAGATTGCCAATATAACAAAGCGCTCTCGTCGAATAAACTGCTCCAAATGTGTTTTTACCGGCGATAGGGTTCTTCCTCATCCAGAGAATCGAGACATTTTACTTCTCTCGCTGGAGTCTGCTCGAGCGTTACATGTTTTTTTCTATAGATAAACTAGTAACTGCCATTACCACATATACTAATAGACGCAAGATCTTCCTTGATTAATAGATCGTTGACTATTCTAAAGTTTACTAAATATATATTAAGTGGGAGAGAACGTTTCACGCCTTAAAAGCTGTTCTTTCACAATTGCTCTCATTTGTTGTTTTCTTCTTCTTCTTCTTATATATCGTTCAAAAGTGTTCTTTTTGTCCTATGAGCTTGCTCATATGATATTCGGTTGCGAGTGCAATTTCAGCTTGAAAGATGCCCTCAAAAATAGACATTCCTCGTGGAGAAAAAATAGTTTTTCCCAGCCATTCTGTGCTGTTTATTTCGTCAAGGCTAAAACGCTGCTGGAACAGGCCGAGACATTTGTCCTGAGTATGGTGACGATTCCGCCGCCAAAAAGGCTGTTTTAGAGTATTTTGCCTAGTTTGAAAATGGCATCTGGAGTCTAAAGGATGTACCGCCCTGGTTAACCATTTGACTTTGGTGACGACCATCTAAAGGTAATTTCAAAGCAAGACGACTGTTAAACAACGTAGGAATTGGCCGAAAAGATGGGCTACAGCCGTATAACCGTCGTTAACGGCCTCAACTTCCTTGGGCCTTCATAGAAACTTGGAGCTTTGATACCTCATGAATCCAGTTCAATAAAAAAAAACTGCGCTTTAATGCTGCATCTCAGCATCTTGCTCACTACTGAGCGTCATACGGTCACTGCGATTAATTTTTGTACAGAAGTAACACCGATGATTAGAAGGAGCTCATTTACTACGCATTGCTTCCTACCCGAAAATTAATTTGTACCTTTATTTGGTCCTGTTGCATCGAGTTAACCAGGCCCTTCAAGAGAAAGAAAAAAACTCTTCAAGGAAAGTCAGCTTATCTTACTAGGACAATTCGAGATCAAACGAGGTAAATATCCTAAAAGCTGCTCTCCCGGACTTCGAATGAAAGGTTTCGCTACACCTGCTATGATCCCTGCATCTTGTGTCGACGGATTTTTACGTTCTTTGCGTACTAAGCGATCGTTTCTTTCGAAGCTAACTCTAGAATTCAAAACGTGACTAAAAGGCTTCTTCAGGACTAAATTTCTATATATATATATATAAAGTCAAGCAAGATGGGTTCTGAAGCAACGTTTAACGACAGTACCTGATGTAAAAGTAGAGATATTCAATTTTTTGTTCAAAGCTTGTACTGAATCGTTCTATAGCAGTGTTGATTCGTGGTATATGATTTCTAAAATATAAAGCAATCCTATTTTTATTACACAGTTATCTGTTTAATTTTTGCACATTGAGAGCTACGCGTTCATTTAGCAGAACAAGGTTCGGTATTTTAAAAGTTCAGATAATATAGCTACCACTATTTAGATAAGATGTACATAGCTGAATTGTAGTTATAAAGCCACGCGCTTTGCCCGCTTTGCTTTTTTTTTTTTAATCCGATAATTGTTCCAACTTGCTTTACTCCATTTGTTGAAAGTTTAAGTTTCGATTAAAAATTTTATTAATTATGTGAAACTTCACCGTACGATGACCTTCGCACGAATGTAAAACAAATTTTATTACAGTATATGGCTAGAGTTGTTGCTTCCTGAGCCTGCAATGTCGCCGTATTGATCGTAAAATCCATAATAGGCTTATCAATGCATTGTCATCGGTATTTACGGGAATGCTCACTTTCCAGTCTTGTGCCACTTTAGATATGTACATTTTGCTTGTATTGAATTTGCAAAATCAATGTATGCTATTATGTTACAATACTCGATTTGCGAATTCACGGCTACAGCAAAACAAGGATCTAAAAATGAGTGCCTCAGATACCTATTTTGTTCCCTTGCTTCGTTTCGGAACTACATAGTTGACAAAAAGATTCGTAGTGTGCTCGAGCGACCTCAACACCCTTAACCTTTGTACAGACAGAAAAGTTACCTCGAAAATGCTACGAAGGCATAGATGGGCGCAACGGCAGAAGGAAGCCGGTCGCCGGACAAGCAATCAAGCGCGGCGCGGTATCAAATCCCCAATTAGGGGCCTCATTGTGGATACTCTCCCATGGCTGCATCCTGTGCGCACTGGACTCTTTTTTTGCGACACACCGTACGCAAGTTAACGTTGAACACAGTATCGGAGCCGCAGTGCTTCCAATGAGAACGGGTTACGCAAGTCTACACAGCACAAAAAACACATATATATATATATATATATACATCGTATCCTTTGCTTGAATATGGCGCTCTTGTACGAAATGAATGTCCGCGCGGCCTTCTGGCCGCAGTCAGCGGTAGGACTCCTTGCAGCAGCCATGAACGGCACCCATAGCAGAAACAGCTAACTCTATGGTCCCTAGTTATACTCGCCAGGTTGGGCGTCTTCTACGGTCAGTGACAACGGTCGACCGGGACGTCATTAACTTTCAGAAGCCTCATATGACACCATCTCTGCCATCATAGCCATCGTGGCGGCCAGGCCATACGGTCGTGGCGGCAGACCAAAGGGTCTCCGCTGCAGCTGCAGCGATTTCTCAGGCTTTCTCGTAACACTGATCTCTACTCACTCCTCTGTCCTCGATATAGCTCCTTGCCTTCTGCGTTGCCTCATTCCCTGTATCGCCGCATGCGATGCTCTGCCATATTACGTACTCGCCTATTTAAACACTTTTACCGTGAGTCAAGCTCACCTCCCCTCCCCTCCCCTCATATGTAGGATGGTTCCGCATTGTTCTCAATATCCGTTTTTGAAGCCGATATCCTACACTCGCTCTGCTGCAGTTCCCGTCACCTCAACAGTGATAATTGCTGTTTTTATTCTAAGAGCATGATCATGGGGAGGTGCTATTTTCATACGAATAGAACTAGAGATAGTGCCAGAGAAGAGCTTGTGGCTTGAGTAGTGCCAGAAGTGAAACTGTTTCACGTTTACAAGTGGTTAGAATTGGTTTAGTCCTGCCATTTGGCGGCCTACAGAGGTGTCACTACCGTGGTTACTGTTATGCATGCTAATATATCGAAGTGCAGCATAGGCACTTAAAAGTCGTTTAGGGGAGAAAGATACCGAGCACTTTGTTAGCTACATCATACGTATGACCTTAGGTTAACGATTTTGCTCAATATGTCTGCTAAGAAATGTCCATTATGTTCAAATATTTACAAATTCTAGGATAAGGTGATTAGATAAATAAATATCTGGTGCGTTCCCGTCCGCAGAACTCCGCTTCAATGGCACACGTTTTAGAACAGGATTCTCTCAAAGGCGTTGAGCTGTTTCTTTCTTGGGAAACTCATACCTACTTAAATTAACTCGATAAATATCTGAAAAGTTCCCCTATGTTTAGAGTGACGTCGTTGAGTGAAAGGTCCACAATTTTCTTAACGCCATAAAAAGTATATATTTTTAAATGTATAGATTATCTATTTGCTTTTCTTATATTACTAGAGATGAATAAAATGTCTACAATGAGTAAACCGCACCTTCTGACGAGTGTTTTTCTATTGGCAAAACATGCTATAGTTTGTTTCTGTGTATTGTTTAATAAAGAAAATGCAAAACTATAGATTTATCATTTTCAAATTATTAACATGACTTCTATAATGATGACGTATCTAGTGATGTATTATACAGTCAGCAGCAATTGGTTTTATATTCTTGAGTAGCTGGGCCATCGACTATCCTCGATGGGATTTCATAGAAAAATACCCATAGTAATTTAAGTTCATATACTGTCACTTGGGATGTCCAGATCTGTTTTGATGCCCAATTACAAATTAATGTGAAGTAATAATAATAATATTAGTATCATTATGTCTCAAATGCCTGGACTGATATCTAGATGTACGTGTGAAGCAGTAGTGTACATGCGTACATCGAACGCGTCTGCGAACTATATATGCCCACTTCCAGGAGAGCAATCGCGTTTACGGCATTGAGCGGGCTATTATAATTAGAACAAAGAAAAACCACGTTTTATTCTGTAGGCAAAACGCCAAACCTGTTGCAAGTGGAGGCCTAATCATAGATCGACATAGCTTCAAGTTATAAATTTCAGGGTGTTAAAAATCTTGTTCCATTAATGGATACTGAGCAAAGTTTATATTTATATTAATTCCAATTAACACATTTGTTTAAATTAATGAAGATTTGTTTATTCGCTTGCCTCATTTTTAGATCTCTATGTTTCAAGTTTTATGACCAGTATCGCGGTTAGGCATACCATCAGACGGCTAGCTCTCAACACAAAACGAAGTCTGTCTATGCCCCGGTTCGAACATAGACCACAACATATTCCTAAGGTCACCAGGCAAATACGTCACCCAGTAAACTATAATTTCTTAGACCTATGCTTATGTAACATAGTTGGTGTAGCCCTTCTCGGTAAAATAGTTGGGACAAGGAAAATAATAGGTACTCAAGGATCTAACCCCAAGGAGGGATAGTCGAGGTAGCAATGAGCCACGAATTAGCTTTTTTTCTCGAATAAGCTTGTCTATTAGGTGTCTTCCTTACATCAGACAACTAGAGGATAGCGATATTAATAGCGGTATTTTTCTACGGCAGCTTAGTCATCTGTTCAACAAAGTTGACAGTATTCGTTTCTACGATTCTTAATAACACATCTGAAAATCCGCTTATCGAGCAGAACTCGCAGACCCAGCCTCATAACGATCTGCCATTTTGCATCGCAAAAAGACTGTTTCGTTACAGCAGTTTTTTAATGAAGTTAACACAGTTGTCTTTGTTTCCGTTGAATCACTTGTTTTACGTTCTACCATTCCGAACGACGGATTCCACTATACATCAGTTAACCATTCGGTTAATGACTGTAGTTAGCACTCACTTGAGCCGACTTCCGAAGGTAGTGTGGCATTTTAAGTTAGCTACTTAACGAAACTTAACAGTACAAATGTGCCCTAATTTTAGACATAACTTTCGAGTAAAAGGAGTACCGATTTTGAGCATTACCTCTCAAATTAGCCTGCTTCTCTAACAAGAAGAGCAAAGCAATCGTAGCTATATTTTTCGTCGTGATTAAAAAATGAACGAAGGTAAGAATTCAGGTGATGTAGATAGCACGTGCATCCAGTAAACGAGCACCGGAGCAATTGCTAGGCTCAGCGTTGGTGGTAAACGATAAGGCGGTAATGGCGTTTATTTCCAATTGAATTGGCGCAATAGTTGAGTTACCATCTGTCACTCGAGAGTCAGCCAGCCAGCCAGCCACCCACGTGTCAAACACAGTCCCAGTCCAGTCGACCGCCGCCGACGAATGCGTCAGAAAGTGGGCTTCAAAGTATCAAATGCAAGTTCTGCAAAAGGATTACAAAGACGATGGCCAAACGCGTACTTGGACGAACGCATAAACCAGTTTAGGCCTGACGCTGTCACTCGCTAACATCCAACGCGTCGGCTATAGGAATAGTTCAGAGTAAGGGAGTTGAGCTTAATAAGTACATGGCAATTGATTGCTGTGTTGCTTAATGTGCAATGGGATCGTTGCTTTGGTACGAACCTTTCCTGTTCTTACAAATTCTGCCATTCGACTTTTATGCTTATTTATACTAATATCTATAGCGATAAGCACTCGTTACCTGACAACGACGCAAGGACGTTCCTTCAACCCGTAAATATTTTTGCCGGCATTCTGAAGGGAAGTATTTCGTCGTCATTCCTCACATTGTTAAGGACAGCTAGGAATAATGATAGAAGTTAGAGCAGAATAGGCCAACTGTTCGCTCTAAAACTAGATAGATTATTCATTGAGATACTCAAAGTTACTAGATTTTCTCTAAACCGTTGACGGTGTGCGACGTACATAGCTCCCATTTAGCAGAGAAAACTTAATGTGTTACTAATGTTCAACTTCTACGAGCAGTTGCGATAACAGAGGCACATCTGCTGTTAATCCAAGGCTTCGCATGAGGAAGTAATTTCGCATGCTTATTTCTCACGTGGAGCCATTTTTTTCGTACATCTGCTTTCATTTCTGGAACAGCACGGATACTTTTATAATCGCCCAGCGTCCGCGGATTGATGAGCCCATAATACCAATCGAGCGGAGTTATGCCACAAGGTCAAGGAGGCCATTCGACGTCATCTTGCCTCATCTTCAGATGAGCTTCTCAGCAAAAAAAAAAAGGATCCTTGAATAATGCAATTACATTATTAATGACGCGGAGGGGTAGGTCATCGTGTTGACACTGCATGCCTTGCCGATTCTTCTCAATGATTTAGTGATCAGTAAAGCCTAGAATGATTTTCTGATAACGAACAAAATGTATAGTTTCGTCGAAAAAAAAAAAGGCTAACGATGCCCCCGTCCATCGGCCTTCCTAAACAGCCTTCGTTTTAGAATGCGAACCCAATTCCTGCGTGAATATCCCGACCAGTCTCAGCCTGCGACAAACTATGGACCTGAACAGGCTTAAAGGAAACATTGGTGCTGGCATTTTAATGCATACCAAGAAGTGGCCAAAAATTGGATGAAACGAACAGTTGCCAGGTAGAAAATCAAGGGATTCATAGAAACTCCACAAGCTCTTTTATCATCAAAACTTCTATTTGTACGTGCAGGTGATTATTTTATATTACTGATAGTCCGTTTATTATGTCGCAAGAACTACGTTCAATGCCTGTATTTCTTACATACAGCATAACTTGGCCACCAGTATCAAATCAGCAATTAAAATAAATGTTAGAGTGAATCTAAAATGAATAAAAACGCCAGAAGGAGTAAGAGCATATTCACACGTGTCTCTTAATACACTTTGCTACTTATAACCAGCTCTCCGTACATTAGATCGTGCTGATGAAGCTAATACGAGTGCAGGTTTGCCGATTTATAAATTCGTTTGAGTTTCCAGTTCTAGAATTGTCCTCTGCTATTTCCCACGGCTAGAGCTGTCGCTCTTTTCCCGCAATCAGCTTACTCGCCTCATCGTCAAGATCTGCAGTAGGCCTTATCGGTTGCCTGTCTCTTTTCTATTAGCGAGCAAAGCGTACTGGCAAAGAACTAAGGTACGTCTGCTTGTACGAGTCATGTACAGGTCACTGCTCATAGGAAGTCTTGAGGAGTTTATATCGGTAGGCTCTTTCATGAAAACTGCTAGCTACCGGCGAGTGAGTAAAGCCCAGAAGGTCTAAGTACTAAGCTCTAACAATTATCAAATTAGGACAATGGAGAAAAAACTTATTGCACCTGTTCACCACCTTCACCTTTTCGCTGGCGAAATGGTGGTGGCATAATGCAAGCAGTAGTTCCTGTCTGTGCCTCTTTTTCAGGCGTGTGTTGGTACTCGTCCGCAGCTCAGCGCTCCCCTCGGGACCAAAAGTAACTGAGCTAGTCTTTCTGTCTCGGGGGACAAAGGAGGAACGCGATTGCGCCGCCTAGGAGCCACCTAACCTGGGAAGCTGCAACTAGGCTATAGAAGCATGACTCAGTAACACGACCATGGGCTCAGGGGTCGCCTGCTCTATGCTTGGTACTTATACGTTTGAATATGTGCATAGATCTGGCATTTATATGCGCATTGCCTTACATTGACATGGACACATATGGGAATGTTAGCTAGCTGATGCTTGCCTCTTGAAGGCTATATGTGACTTATGTGCATGAAACGGAGAACCGAATATCCAAAGGCACATTCCAGGCACGACACATCAGCGAGGAATTCCCAGTCCGCCAATAATTGATCACCCCCTCTAGCCTTAGGTAGCCTCAAAGTTGCGCCCCCATTGACTCTGTATCCAACAATGTGGTCTGCCACCCCGATGAGACAAGCGCGATATGACGCGAGTTTGTTTCTTTCTCGGTGACGACACCTTCATCACCATGAATAGAGAGAGGACGGTTTAACTAAATGAACGAAGAGAATCGAACATTTACCACGATTCTGATTGCTGCGAAAAATTAAGCGTTCGTTTATGTCAGGGCAGAATTGTCTAGAATATAGTTACTGTAGCAAAACTGTAAAATATACGGGGAAGTATACTCTACATATTGAAATGGATGTTTCGCTTAAAACATGAAATCAAAGTTTTACGTCATTGTGGCCGAATCATGGAAATTATTGAGCGAAACATGCATAGGTTTAGACCAGTGGCAATATTTATCTGCTATACTATATATATGACATTATGCACAAATATACCCGTCGCAGCAGTAAATTCATTGACTGTGAAGTCCGGCTGCAAAACTGATCCCAATCGAGCCGTAAAACATGTAACCCCAATGAACTCCAAGCTCACATATTTAAGTAACATAGTATTATATCTCAATCATATGATTGATATATTATTCTAAATGATAATATAATATAAGTCGTATGTTTAGAACTTACATAGTGTACTGTTTACTCAATCCTCGCAGTATTGACTTCGCGAATACCTTAAGCAGGCTGTATCGTGAGTACTGATCGTTGTATGTTACCCTAACATCTCAGTACGTGCGCTTTTCACACGTACTAGTAATTAAGTTAATCAATATGATTAAACGTACTGTGAATATAGTATAGGGCTATACAATATGACCAACATTAACACTCAAGTCAAAACTGGACAGCTTGGTCCGAAGGATTATCTGAGTCGTGAACAATAATCTTGTAAATGTGATGCATGCTGTACTATCGCAAAGGAGGTTCATTGCTACCTAATGACTAGTCGTTTCCGATCCTGTCGTTCGAAGGATTCCGGATTAGGCGCAAGGGCCCGGTTGTTCGAAACCAGAAGTCGACCCATGTCTAGGTGGTACGGGGCGTAGAGCGTCAAGGAAATTTAATCAACACGAGGCCTATGAAGCGTCGCCCAGCTGGGTGGCTGTGTAATATATGGAAGTAAAACACTAATGGATTCCGAGGTCTCAAAGGAATTATCACCTGGAAGACTGGCGTATCTTGAGCCCTGATTAGGTGGGCAATAGGGTGAACAGCCTAAGGATCCCAGGCTAAGTTAGACTGCCTGTCTGTATGGTCACGATAAACTGGGAAAACCAGGAGGAAAAGTGCTCGAGGGGTTTTTTTTCTAGAATCCTATTGGGAAGCAAAAGGGGTCAGGAAGTGGCGGAGAACTGTGGATAGAGATCGAGATTGGATCCACGTCGAGCGTAGGTCTCTGACTCTTTGATCGGATGAAGCCTTAACTAGTGCCGCTGCTGCTACTGCCGCTTTTCTAACACCCGATTGAAATTTCCACATTCTCCTGGGAGCTCACAGGCGACGTTGCTGCTACACTTTCTTTGCTGCCGTTGTTTCTGCGAACCTTTGCAAGTTCCTTCATCTGCTGCCACCGCTGCTATCGATGTAAAATGAACAGAAAAAACGATCTACATCTAGACCATGTACCCTAACAAAACGTGCCGCGGTAACATATATGGGTATTATTTAGTTTTGTTTTGGACCAACGACGATTCGGATCGCCAGAAAACTAAAGCAAAAACTGTGCATGTCGAATAGAAGTGATAACCAAATTCGAAAAGTAAAGGTTATATTTACTTTATCCAATCGATATTAACGTTGAGCTAAGAGAAATAATACTAAACATCTTAATGGAACGCGTCCGTACCACTCGCCACCGACTTTTCTCTTTGATCAAATCAGTAAGCTAGATCGAGAGAATGAATGAGAAAAAGAAAGAGGTGAGTGGACCGGTTGTTTTGTTGGGTGAGCCCCTCCGTAATCGTGCGTAACCCCCGGGGATGTGGTTGGTCTCTGCTTAACTGCACAGACACGATACAGCTATGGAAAAGAACAACTGAAGTTGCTCGACAAGTCTGGGAAGTTGGCTGCGTCTGCTGGGAATGGAAAACTAAATGCATGCACTATCAGTACCACTGGATAGATGATACCGCGACTACGATGGATCAGGAAGAGGAAATGCAATACACTCTATTGGAGCATCGCGGAACACCGACGCACACCAAGTGTGGCGGAGGGTGGATGGACGAAAGTGAAGATCCACGTAGGACTCCGGGGTAGCCCGAAGTCACTCGACAGAGACTTGCTGCACTTATTCAGAGACGCACGGACTCGTTGGGCTAGTAGAAACGAGAACGGACGATAGGTCTGGTAAGCAGTCAATGCAGCAAATCGACCATAAACTCAATGGGACACAACGTAAGGCGCTATGTCCTGTAAAGGATCACTTGCGAGCGGCCACCAGCAAAGTAATCCGAAGTCAAGCTTGGATATATGAGGATTTTCGTTTCTGATTCTTGGCCCTCAAGTATGTTCCGGTGGGACACGATTCCGGGCCCGCAGGAGATGCAAGCGCCAATTGTGAATTCGCAGCAGGTGCGTCAAAGGGAAAGTGGAACAACCCAAAGCCTAGAGCTTACATTTAAACGCTTGCGTAACTTAGAAAAGATGACATTGGGTTGGGAGATTTTCTTAGGAACTACAGCGCAATACGCTTTCATAAAAAGGCATGCTTAACTTCCTGACCTCTATATGTCAGTCCAGCTGGTATTACGCTTGCATACTGCGGCCCAGCCTGAAGCCCCCGTTTGTAAACAACCACATAGCTCAAGCAATTATCCTTTCATATCGTTCAATATAAACTTAGAAGGTATTCATATCGGCAGCTGTTACCAAGCAATCCGTCTTCGTTATCCTCGATTTCTCTGTTTGAAGACTAAGAAAGACTGGAACTTGCAGTGGTTATACTGTTTCGCCACATACTGCTATATTTGAGTAACTAAATGTGACAAATAACGTCCCTCGAGGCGTATATTAGCTTGTGTTTATACTGCTTACCCGAATGATCTTATTCACTAACGAAAAGTTCGTTGCCTTAAGTTACCGACACTTTAGAAAACTAATGAACTTTTTGTCAAACTATCAAGTTTTGTTTGGACATCCACCTAAACGGACATTACGTCCAGCTATCTGTTGCTGTTGCTGCCTGGTCATTAGTTGTTGCTCACTTGACAATCACAATGAAACAGTCACACGAGCAACATGCCGAACTCCACTTTTCACTTACTCGTGCATACATTCTTGTATTGCGTGGCAATGACGACTCGCCGTTTGGTTACCACCACCCCTTAGCCCTATCAGGCCCCCACCAATACCATGCAGGCTCGCGGGACGTCCGATTCTTGCAGCCCGTTCTAAGCCCGCCGCTGTCATCACTGTTACTATAAGGTTTGTAAAGGGGAAGGAAAGGAGTGTAAGCTTCGAAGCACGTCTCTTAGTCAGTCGGACGGGTGAACCCGCAACTCGGCCACCAAACGTTCGCTCTTTACCCCGTTCCTTGCTTCTGAGTGAGCAGACTGTCCTCTTCTGCCAAGTCACTACGCGTCGCTGACGCTGACGACGATGGCAACGATGGAAGAAGAGGAAAAGAAGGACATTACGGGTGGCCGATGCGTCTCACAGAAACAGGGCCTGATCGAGGCGGAAAGGAGAAACACGTCAGGATACAGGAAGAGGAACATGGACACGAGGCAACGGCGGGCATCGCCTAACGTTGCGGACGTCTTATCTCAGCCGAACACTCACTTCTCAGCATGGAAGTCATTCAGGACTGCTGTGATCAGCTCGACACTCAAATGGCCCGACGAAAGTGAGACGACAGGGCTGACAGAAACTTAGTCCCCTATGACTATTACAACTAAAACCAAGCTTTCTATAGACATAGCCTACAGCATCGCCACAGCAGGAAAGACCTGTTCTTGCTTCCTGGCACAGCAACTGGCTTCAGCACGTAACACCGTGCGCACCTCAGCCCAGCCGTTGCGAATATCACAACAATAATGGCGACTTTGAGGATGTAATAAGTTCCATTGCCTAAATGTGACCACATCACATAGCCGGAAAGGTATGCTTATTCCAGTAGTCAAATGCAGGTCGGGGCCACTAATAATCCTCGAAAGCTTTTGCACGAAATGATACGGATGTAAACAAAGAAAAAAGTCATATAATGTTTTATGATGACGAGCAGTAATCCGAATCAGCACATCCGACTTGCAATTACCTGTGAAAGCCAAAGTAGCCTAAAACCTATCTAGAGAGAAATATAAAATGCAGTGGAATAAATAAGCAACGGTAGAGCATTGTCTGTACTACACTCCAAATCGTTATTTCGGAATAACCATGTACCGTAGCGAACTTCACAAAAGTTGTGCATGTTAGTGTTTCCCACAAGCTGGTTTATATGTGCGGTTCCAATTCTTCACGTTATTCTCGATGTCCTTTGACGTGTCGTATTGCTTTGCTTCAACAAGCAGCCTTTCGTTCCTCTTCCCTTCTACAGGTCTAAATGGCCATAGCATCGCGGATTCGGAAACATGCGAGGCGACCCACCCACATCTGGCGAGCGTTTCCTTAGAAAACTTTTCCATTTTGGAAACCCTGCACGGAGCAGGCAAAGCTGCTTTTTGCTCGAAGGCTGGCGAACGTGAAAGCAGAAGTTCATTTTAGTAATTTCTAGGAGCGTGTTTGTGTGCAACTGGCTATCTAGTTCTATTGTTTTTTTTTTTCGTTTTGCTTGAATATCACTATCTAGAATAGAATATATAACCTGCTGCTCCAGGTGTTGAAGCAAAGATCGCATCACCATATGTATGGGAAGGATGCAAGGTACGCTCTTTTATAGGCGCTTATTTGATGCGAGCTAGCGAAACGCTTTCTTGTACCACGAACAATTCAGGAAGATGTAAATATAGAGTGCGTTAGGGGAAGCCAATAAACCCTTCGTTATTACTATCGATGTCTGTAACAAATAGCGTTACTATGGAGATGAGCAGACGTGAAGCACGCGGCCTACTGTATCGTTGCATGTAGGCTAGGCAGGCCACATCGAAATTAGTTTCGAAAAAATCCGCAAAATGCAGAGCCCCTTTATATCTCTTAATATACGATATGGTATTGTGTGTGCTTAGTGGAGCTGTTCCAGTATATTATATAATTTAGGGTAATCATTGGCGAAAAACATATTCTTCCGAATAGTCGAAACACGTTAGAATACGGTACAGAGAGACGTAGATGGTGGAACTTCTATCGCAGTTACCAACCAAACGACTCCTGCCCTTTGAAATCCTGAAACAAACGCAAGAGTGTATGAGGATTCGTGTACCAAAACAGCATTATGTATATTTCCTTTAAAAATATATATATTTTAAAGAAAATACACATAATATATTCAATCTCTATTCAATATATCGGGGAACTTCGCTATTAAAACTTACGCGCAAAACCAAAGTCTGGCTGCAACATCGATGTGCATCTAAAAACTCTAATGATACATTATTATTGCTAATAACATATTCGACATTGCTGACGGTACTAAGAAATAAAATATAGCCGATTTTAGCACGCAAATGAATATAGACGTACGTTTTTAATGCTCAAGTGAGTAACAGAAACACTTCTGGTCAATGCTCGCGCCCTGATAAGGACACAAAATTTCTTTACTCCCCACCACTTCTGTTTATTTTTAGGTATTTTATACAACTCCGGCTCATTTTTTCATGTTGGCATAAGTTTGCGTAGCGAACAACGTTATATAAGTGTCGTAAACTGTGTGGGCGCGTATCTAACAGCAGTGTCATTTCTGTCGCCGGTCGGATCAAAGTAAGCGAGGCACTGAATGGTCGGTGTGGTGGATTCACGTGCCGGGCTGTCCGTCAGCCCGCTAACGCATATGAGGCCGTGTGCCAACTACAGTAAAAAGGTTGTTCCTAACGGATGGGGCGGCGGGATTGAGAGTCGGTCGATGAAAAGATGAGAAAAGCCTAAATCTCGTCGTGTACCGCAATATGCAGACCATTGGGCACTCTATAGGCATGTATACACATGCACAGATATATATATGCATTCATGTATGTATGAGCTCTCGAGCTGATGCTGGTGGACTAGGTGAGTGAGTGAGCGGGCGGGCGTGTCGACTTATCGCTAACTCAGACGATCGCAGTTGGCTAGCGAACGAACAGCGGTGGTAGTGAGCAGGACACGGCTTAGGCTACCAGTGGGCTGTATAGGCAACAGTAGCAGCACCACGCGCAGAGATAAGTAACGCTCTCTTCTTCCCATTCTAAGGCCGGTGGCCGGTTATGGCGTAGTTATGTTACGAGGCACATGGCTGGGTGGTTTGTGTTGTTTAAGCTCTTTATGCCGCCAGTTGGGTCGCATTTGTTCGCTTGTCGCAGCCCTAACAGAGTAAAAGCCGGCAGAAAAGGAAAGCTAGAATGAGAGATATCACCGCCGCCATATCTCCTAACGGGGACGAGTAGAAACGACGAAGGCGGACGAAGAATGGAGACAGATCTTTACCAACATAACTAGTAGAGGTGGTCGAGAAGAGTGGTGTTTATGGAAACGACCAGTGGACGAGATAAACGTAACAGTAGTAATCATGCGACTGCTGATGCTGCCGTTGCTGTGACAAACCGCAGTGTGAAATAAACGAAGACGCAGAATAGCTCTCGGTTTTGTATTTTTATGTCCTCTCAGCAAAGAGAGAAAACGAATAGGGTGCTATGACGAAACTAAAAAAATCGTCTACCGTAGAGTCGAGTTTAACGTAGGTTTTTGGGGCTTTTGGCTGGCACGTAGGGCCAACAAGTGGACAAACTGACAGACTTATAGATGCAGAGTTCTTATTTATGTCCATTCCTATTTACTATGCATTTTACATCAGATTAGTCTACAAGTTGTAGTATAAGAGCTTGCAAGCGAAGCTTACACATTAATAACTCGGCCTTCTAAAGCGCCCCTCAAAATGCAAAGAGAAGCGACCAGACTTTTCCTATCGAGGGCCACCTATCTACCGACATTTCATACATCAGTTAATAAGTGAACTATCGACCCATCTTTTCTAAAATTATAACAGCTATAAGCTGACCTTTTGGATCTATAAACAACGATAGTCTTTTATTTCGCTATCCTGCCACGCGGCATCCAGTCACTAGCATACATACTTCCGGCAAAAATGTATGTGCCATTTGTCATACGCGTACATGGTTGGAATGATGGTTACAGTTCTCACTCGTATATACGTACTTTGTTGTACTAGACAAGTAGCCAAGGTGGCAGACCCGGAAAGGAGATTCGATCCTGATGGGGGCAGCTTGTGTCACTCGCTTTCACAAAAGCCTTGTCGAATAGAGTAGGTAGTTCCATTGCCTTAATTCTGATCCTTCCTGGTAGTTCTTTGTTTAGAGTTTTTACACCTACACGAAGACCGAATACAAACAACTTTGATCCCGGCATTCGCCCCGATGGACGCCTACTCCCAGGATTTGTGTACCAGTGGTTTTTCGAACACACTACCTTCACTGACATATCACAGGTTAAACTAAGTTTTGCTATGTAATGTTTCGACAGACAAATCGGATGGTAAAGTAGCGGACAGGGAGCAAAGCAACACAGCAAACGTGAAAGGTAAAAGTGGTAGAACACAGAGTTCACTGAGGAACAATTAAATCAAGCAGATGTTTATCGACATGCTCCCACGATCGACGGGGTTAAACACAGCTGTTCTAACGACGAAGAGATTTAACTATTCATCTTCAAAGCTTTCATCTTGTTTTTAATCAATTCTAGGGACGAAACTAAATTTGCTCTTAGTCGGCTGTAGACGAGAAATAATAGAGATGATGGTGGTAAAGTATCCGAAGGTGGCTCTGCGGCCTCGGCCAAGAGAGCGATGACAAAAAACAAACGAAAAGTAGGTCGTCGTGAGCAGCGTGCAGGTTTCGCCCTTGATCAGGTACTGGCTCTGGGTGGTATTAATAGGATATACAAAGATAAAACAGCAGCGATACATAGTAGGTTTATGCCGGTTGAAGAATCGTGGGCAACATAATTAAAAATAAACAGATACTTTCACAAATGTATGTGGTGATTCCTAATTTTCAACTGGTGCAGTAAGTACCTGGCTACCAGTAAGTATGGAAGGGTAACATGAAGGCAAATAGAGTTAAAAGTAAAATTTAGAGAAACCAGGCTAAACTCACTATTGTAAATTCCCTATAAATCGCTACTGTCATGATTAAGCAACGGCTGTCTAACGTTATACGACTTCGTTCCCCAGACCAGAAATCGACATGGTGTATAGCAACATTTGCGAGACGGCGCATACTCTGTCTTAAGGACGGTTATTGAAAGTGAGTGCCAAATGAAGATGCAGGAATCTGTCCGGTTAGTAGAGTCATTTGTTGGCTCATTATAAGTCTTAGGCTGACAAACTGCACATCATATTATATACAATAAACAACATATAATATATCATATGATAAACAAAAGTTTCTTCGGAAACATCCGTATCGTAAACGATTTTCCTTCTGTAAACCTCAGGTTTTCACTAAGAACGACACCTGTGAAAAGGAAAGGTCAAATAATCGGATCTTTCGAAAAAATTAAAACACAAACATCTTTCCGCCTTGCCAGCACTACGATTTTGTGAGAAATAACGAAAAATTAAATAAAGCTGTGGTCAGCTGATACATACAGTTGTATAGATTCATATTCAAAATGAGACCTTTGATCTAGGTAGCAACGACTGTTAGCGCTTAGATAACACTCTATTGATTAACTCATAACATTTGGTACTCCCCCTACAATATATGTGACGTTCCTATTATACTGTATAGTAACTAATATTATACTGTGCTTTTCACTTACTCAAATATAGATCTGCTTGGCTGTACATTTCATCATGCGCACACGCGTACAGACCCACATGTATACGTATATAGAAAGAGAGAAAGAAGTGGGGAAATAGTTTTTTTTTTTTTTTTATATATTAGGCGTACATAAAGGAGGGAGCGCATAGCAGTACCGCGGCTGGGTATCACTATGGAGGTACTTAGATAAATACTATACAGGTTGTTTCTGTTGAGATAAAGGTTTAACTGCATGGAATAGACAAGCCGAAAGGAATTATTAAAGATGAAATAATAGCGCCGTATCGCACCGATCACGTATCACGCCAGGAAGAATCCGGTAAGGCACAAGCACAGATCATGGCGTTTATGTAGCAGCCAGAATCTACATCAAATGATCTCACTTTTTTAATTTACCCAGAGCCGGCATTCTTCGGAGAACACCTTTCTCACGTATGTATTATGATTGAAACTCCGCCATATCGACGATGGGGCGAAATTTGTAGGGGCACTAAAGGACAACATGATAAATTCCGCCAAACGCGGATACAGGGCCGCATATATAAAGAGAAGACTGCGTTGCGGTATCAGTGATGCAGAGTACTGACGCGCTACTGAATGAAGGCGTTTTCCTTCGGCCCACTCAATTATTAGCTCGGTTTATTACTAAACACACACGACAGGAAAAGGACAACATCAACAATCTCTCTGTGCCACGAGAAATCGACAGAGGACTCGTTTTCCGAATTTCGCTTCTCGCTCCATTCAAACTATACAAACATACAAAATCTCTCTTGCTCTTTCTTCGATGTCTGCACAACTTGATGTTTTTGCGTTGTAAGGGTATGGAAAATAAAGAACACCTATCAGCTTATCTATATTCTTCGGCAAAGGCTCAGCCATGTTTTGTTCTAGAGGTCTAAGCGCTTGGAAAGAAAAAAATACGGGTAAGTTAAAAAAAAAAACTAGTGTGAGCGGTGGCCCAGCCTAGCTATCTAGGCTTATCAAAACAGATCTGATTGGATTTTAGCTCAAAAATGAGAATCATACTCCTCGATTGGATATACCGAGAGAAGTACAGAGAATTTTTACAGGGAAAAGAAAAGTAGTTGATAGGGCTTTGGATAAATGGGAGTAAGGCAGAAAGGGGCATACAAAATAGTAGAGAAGTGAATAAACTCTTTCTGCAATTCATTCGAAAATCGAAAAATACCGAACTACGAGACAGAGGAAGTAGTACGCAGCGCAGAGAGAGGTTCGACGTGACGTTGAAAAAGATTAGAAACGTAATATTTTATCAGGAAACTGAAGCAGGCAGGTGAAAATCAAACATTTTTACATGGTTGTTTACGTTTTTGGATCACCGCGTCTACGCATGATCCAAAAACGTAAAGATACAGACGAAAGGGAACCAGTGATCTCCTACACTTCTCTGAGGTTTCTATACTCCGTCAGCTGGGCCATGAGTATTAAAGATTAAGGTAGATAGTCATTTTCAAAGGCACGAATACGCTCATTATGCTTATGTAAGGTGGAGCATTCAAATTCTTTGTTAAGCTGTTTAGCGGCGAATATGCATTCACTCACTATTCTTTGCATTAGAAAGAAGCCAGTTCCTTCTAGAACTGTACAATAAACCGTGCGTCATTTTTAAACTTTAAGCGAAGTTAAGGTTTGTTATCAGATTTTTATTGAAATTAAAAAAAATCCTTTTACCCAAAATCGATGATTTATCTTACAGCCTAAAAAGCCATCTGTGATACCTGAACATTCATCTGGAACCTTTATATAGAAGATAATGGCAGTCTTGGAGTGTAGAATAACTATCAACTAGGTTGTCCAGGTAAGTTTCAGCACTGAGTTTTTGCGAGAATATGCGCACTTCTTAAACCCTTTGGCCTTCTTGAGCCCTTGCACTTTTGTGTTCTTTGCCTGGTGTTCATCAAAAATTTGAGTGACGCATTAACAAGTTTATACATATTATCACTTGACGCGTGCTTGCTATTAAAAATTAGTAGCCCAGGACCTAAATTGAAGCTGTAATGGTAGTGGATGATGGTCATATAAACATGATCGTCGGGAACAACACTTATAACACATATGAAAAAAAAATGCTGAACGATCTATTTTTGCCTAGCTCTTAGCAACGACATCTCAGAAAAGGTACGAGTTTGGGTGCCTCACGCTTTGCGGGGGTATCCTTTCCGATCGTCTAATGCTTCTGTTGTTGTTTAAACAACGTTATAAAGCATTCAGGGTATTTTTACTTAAGAAATAAAAAAGACGGGGCAGGCAACCGGAAGCTAGCGAACGAGCCGTTGAACCTTTTTTGCAAGGTATAGAGATAGAGGTCGCATAGTTACCCACTCGGAACTTTCCTGATAAGCCGCTTGTGAATGGCAGTATATGGCCGGTAAAGGAAGATGTACAAGGAAGATCGTCCACTACGAAGCGACTACTCGGCTTTACATCCGTAGTTACATTATCGTTCGTTTGTGCTATGGACCACCAGACGAAATTGCAGAGGAATCACCCTCCATTGCGGGTCACCACTACTGCGGCAATACCACTTGAAGGAATTGGATCGTCGGGAACCATTGCTGATACGCAATCCGAGGATGTCTATATGTAAAAAGCGCATCCGGAAGAAAAATTTTCATGGGAAGAAGACGGAAAGACGATGACTGCTGGTAGGAGTCTTAAAGTCGGTGAATACACAGGATCACAAAACTATACAAGGAAATAGGCCTGTTGTAGGAGCTGCGAGTCACCAAAAAGGTTGTGCCCCACCCTAGCAACGAAAACTAAAGTAAATGTCTGGAGAGAAACGGAGAGCTTGTGAGAGCTAGAAGAGCCGTAAAGCTCCGATTTACTTTTCCATATGCTAGAAAAGGAAGATGCGCTTAACTGGACAAAGGGGCGTTCAGTAGCCCGTCACGTTCCTCTGAAATCCGACCTACCGACCTCATAGTAGTGGCGGTGGCAACGGTGATGGTGAGCTAGTAGAAGCAAAAGGAGAGCGCGGTACGGATAGTTAGAAAGATCTAGCTGGTGGAAGTTTTAGGCACGCATAGGGCAAAGAATATCGTTCCGTTGAGGGGTTGGGCAAGTTCCTAAAAACCGTCATCTCATCTTGCGTTATTGTCGTCGTCTTCTTCATCTTCGCGGCTATCGTCCTAGAGGACTTTTGCAAATTCCTTTTGTCGTTTGCTCTTCTGGTTTGCCCTGCTCCTTCACTTGTGCTTCACTTAACGCCCACCCCAACTCGCTTTGGCCCCTTATATTTGGCAATACCACATACTGGCCGCTTCTCTTTCTCTCTACATTTTTATCTTCCACATACTAGCACACACATACATTGGCAGACACGCAAGCTGAAGCAAAAGAGGCACATGGTCGTCTGAGAAGGAAAACGTGCTGAAGAAGGCGCACTGAAAAGGACAGTCACTATTCGCCAACCATCCTAACCCCCTTTGTCGTTCCCAGTTTCAACAAGGCGTACTGGAGGTGGTTGCAGTGCAGGCAACAACGATTCAGAGTGTGCATATTAAAATTGAGCTGAAATTTTAAAGCAAGAAAAAATGAATATGAGAGGCTCTACTCCTACGACTACTACTTCCGTCGCTGCTGCAACGATTTTTGCTGCCTCGGCGTGTCCGCTCGATAGCTCTTCGGCATACAGGACAGAACAGCCAACATTGTTGAGTGGAACCTGGAGCCTAGGAAGCCAAGACTAGCTGCACCTTACAGGCCGGGGCCAGGGACCTTAGCGGTCCGTTCCGGTTCGGAAACCGACAAGGGAGATGGAGGTATTCATGCAAGATGATGTAATTATTAAGAAATAAGAGGAATATTGCAAATATGCGTGCCCCTATTACTAGGAAACCCCAACTGCGTAAGAAAAAGTCCCGAGAAAGGAAAGCGGAAGCTAGGCTAAGTTAAAGCAGGTGGAGAAAACGAGGATAAAGAAGAACAAGCTGTTGAAAACTAGGCAAACGGGCAGGAATTCTTGTCCGTCGGTTGAGCCGACCTCTCAGCAAAGGGCAAGAGGTCCCTGGCTTCGTGGTACTGGGTTACTTTGGGTGTGGGTCAGTTTCAGACGCAAGGAAAGGAACAAGGTGCTGTATTCCTTTCTCATATGGTGTGCTCCGGGTTCGCCGTTCTCCCCAGATCAGAACTGGGGTGCTTTGAAAGAGATATTAAGTAAGGCCACGATGAACGTCAGACCAATCAACAGGCAGAACCGTCGTTAACACAGCTTTCTCATATCTGAAACTCCTACCGTGTATGTTACTGCAGCAGAGACAAGAGCAGTGAAAAACATTACGCCGTGTAATATCCGTGTGATAGGTTGCGTTCCACCGTTCCTGTTACTTTCTTTTTCATTCATCAGTGGGCAGATAGGACTGCGTTAATCATAATCGAAACGATTCTAAATTGGTTAGCAAAAGACCATCATGAACTGCACCTATTTGCAGGCTATACTTAGATAGTGCTGGTGTAAAACATGGGAGCGGCTTTTACAAAGTCGACGATTATTGTCTTTGCGCAGGTATTAGGTCGAGTAAACAGGTACGTGATAGTACTCACTTAGCCTTTTAGCCGTAAGCAGGATTCTAATAATGCCCCTTCTTATTCTATGTAGGATAGCAAATTCTGCAATGGGCATAGTAGGCTTGTATTGACGAACTGTGAATTTTTTTGCAGTGAAGACAGGTACACTAACTGGCTCTGATAACAGTGAACGCTAGGCACTGTGAAGTAATATTACAATATTTCTTCAGTAATTGATTTAGCTGGGTTTGACACTTCTGTTTATTATAGTTGCTTGAATGCTACAGGGAACTGAGCACGCCAGATACTACCGTACTGCTTCTTGAGCAGCAGGGCAGTACCTGAATCGTGTGGTGGAGTTGGGCGAGCTGAGTTGTGCTAGCCCGACGGTAAACTGTCTAGGCTCTTTTCAGCATCGTCGGCTGTACTCATACCTGAGGTCGCACTACATCCGTCATCAGTTCTTCGCTCGTTTGTACACAGCGAGACCCGCGAAAAGCTTGCCTCGAGGGCCATGCGCTTTTTCCTTACTCCCGGAGCAGTTGCTGGAACAGGGGGGCATAGAGGAAACGTTGCTTCTATTGACGAAACTCTTGACTCTAAGGCCCAACATGTGCTTTCTGCTATATTCTGATAAGCGTACAAACGAGTGATGATAGGAGTAAGGTAACAAAAGACCGAAGTCGAGGAACGCAGAAAGCAGTGCGAAGTCTGAAGGACCGTCTTCTGAACAGGCAGCTACACCAGGCGGAACGCTCTTGGTAGAAAGAATGAACGCCAACAATACGAAACAGAAGTCCAATGATGTTACGGAGTTGAAGAAGCCCGTCCATGCGTGGGTGTTCGTTTGTACCCAACAGATATGAATGGTGACTATACGGTGACAGAATAAATAATTGAAATCGATTCAAACTGTTTAGGTAATATATACAAACAAACAAGGCATGCGGGTCGAACGCATACGTAAATAAAGTCTGCTCGAATATGATTGTTTCCGTTTCTTGTTAACCATATTTACTAATAAACCGCAAAAAAACTGCTAACTCTTGAACTGTGTTTCTACGCACTCACCCAACAATGCATACGGTCTGTCAATAGTTTGTTTCCAGCTTCCTCAGTGTTATTACGACACAGAACTACACCTTAAACGTTCTGCGTCGAACAACGCCATGCTATGAGGAGCAACAGAAGCCTCGAAAGGCAAAAGGTAAAACGAATAAGAACAAGTTGAAGTTGAAAATATCGATTATCCGATAAAATTTGAGGGCACGCTGCGGGTGTAGAAGGAACAGACAGACATGAGTTTTGCGCTGGTGTATGGCTTCATAGAGCTTGGTAATTCGTTGGGTTCTCTGTTTAGACTGAGTTGGTCGGAAGCTATTGGGAGGAAAGAGAGAGGGCGGTTGAGGCAGACTCTTAGGCTATCGAGGTCGAGCTGCGAAGCGCAGGTGGCGCTGAGCATTCGGGCTTGGGGAATTTAAAGTACAATCGTTTGGTGTCGATATAGAAGGAGCAATACGGCGTATGTTCGAATGTAAGCGGGAAAAGGAACATGGCTCTCATACACGGAATCCAGAACATACACATACAAATTTAAATATACACACACACGCCCTAGGCTAACCCAAAAATACCCTGTGCTTCTGTGTTGCCCGGCCCACTGGAAAGCGCCAGGCGAAACAACGAAGTACTTCCATCTAAAAACGCGCACTCTGTGCGTGGCTCGAAACCCAGTTCGTGGCCGATCGCGTTTGAAGGAAGAAAGGGCAGAGATGAAAGTGAGGGAAAAAAGAAAGACTTGAAAGGCGGCGAACACATTTGAAACCCGGGTCGGATGCGTTAGAACCAGTCTACTTGACTTTATTTTTGCTTCAACTTTGGATTTGATGCAAGGCGGCGGCGGCGGCGGCGGCGAATAGTCCGATTCGTCGAGGACAAAGCCATGCGCAGGAAATTGGCGCAAAAACTGGATGGCTCCACTTCTTGTCAAGCCGCTGACTTGCCTTGTAACGTTTCCGGGAATGCTTCTGCTTCAAGCAAATGCAAAAGCCTGACGGGGGAACTTCAGCAGAGGTTCACTTTCCGAAGAACTCCAGCTCCAGTGATATGGATGATGTCAGACGGTAGGAGCTAATTATGTTTGTCGTCAATTACTATTAAAAAATTTCGTTAATACGTTATGTTACTGAGAACTTACTTATTAGCTAACTACGGAAAAAGGTGAGGGAAGATGAAACAAGAATTATAAGTGAAAAAAACGCTACTTCTTAAGCAACAGCTTAACTAAAAATGAGTGGACATGCTTATTTTTTTTATCTCAGTTTACCGTACAAATACCAAATAGTATTTATTGTCTACATCTATTCCCCTTACGTGTAAAAGATATTGCACACATATATTATATTACAATACTTCGTATAGGGGAGACCGTGGTTTTTTGAAGGGAACAAAACCAATGCCATTATTTCTTACTCTGCGATGACGGATGCTTTTAAACTCAGTTGACCGTGCTCGAGTTCAGCGGCTCGACATAAGCTAACAAAACTACCACAGAAACATATTGGGACTACTTAATTGCTATCGGTCGTCTAGACACATGTACATATATCTGCACAAAATTTAGTACGGATTTTGCCCATTGTCTTAAACTAGTTCGTTTAAATTTGCCAAACAAATGGGCATTCAGAAAGCGGAAATTTTCAAGTAGCATTTTCGTACCTATGGGGCACGATCGGTGTGCTTATAATAAATGGGTACGTCTTTATGCAAAGTAAAACAAACATTCTGAAATATATACTACAACATTTTTCTGAGCGTAACGTTTGGATATTTATTATTCCACCATCATGTTCCGCTTTTCTGAACCTATACGTTCACTCATGAGATCCAGCTTTGTGCACACCAAGTTGCACATATCATCACGAGTAGGGTAACGTCTATTAATTCCTCTGCACATTAGGATAATAGGGAGATTCGATCTCTTCTGTCTTTTAATTATTTCTTTTAGTCATTCTGCGTTCGTCGAAAGATCTGCTCTTATCTTATAATATTACACAACAATGGCCAAGAATATCTAAGTTTTTTTATAAAGAGTCTGCAGCCTTCGTGCTATTAAAGATAGCAAAAGTGACGTTTCAAAACGCAACAAAAAAAAACAATAACAAGGCTAGGGAGGGGGGTCTAGAAGAACTTCCTCTGTAACGGCAAGCTGCCTAATAGAAATGTTGATAATAATTTTTCAGTTAACTGGCTGCTGTTGGGTTATCGTACTTATTTCTCTCGTTCCGTCCTTATAAGCGGTAACTTCTACGAACCGTTAGCAGTAGTAGCAAACGTCGACATCATGGTCCACTTTTTTCTTTAGATGGTACTGACAACAATGGCAATCCATTTAGGGTACGTTGCAATTAACTCTGTACCACAACACAAGGCTTTGTTCCAACTGAACTTACCAACCCGAAGCACGATCCATAATCGGGTTTATAACGGTTTAAAAACTCGTGGAACAAAGGTTTCTATAACATACTTTTTCAAGGTATATGCGCTTCGCGTATTTGAAACGGCCGCCGTTGCCCGCGTCAATTAATGATGAATCAGATAACTTTCGCGTTCGACCTAATCCATGAACTTTTTAACCGATTCCCTGTTCGATTGGCGGATTAGCGCATGTTTCGTCAAATTGAGGATCTATCAGGTAATCGAATCAATACACCGGAGTTTCATACGAATCGAATAGCAGTAGAGTAATTTTTAAGATAGTTGAAATGTACTTTGTGCTGGAACGCATCTTGTTTTTGTCTCAGCGGCTTATAGACTGCCGCGTCATCCGATGACAAATTCGTGCTAAGCAGGCACGTATTACTGTATATACTCTCTTGTAAAGGTAAAACGAACTCATGAAGAAGCGAATGATATGTCTAGAACGCTGACAAGCTCCCAAAACACGTTGCATTGATTAATATCGACATGTGTAGGGCGTTCGGAATGTAACGCGCGCTCAATTTGCCTCCTTTTTTTTTTATTGTTTTTTTCTTTGTATTTGAAGATCCTCTATATTTTGGAATAAAAGAAGAAAAATCAAGAAGCTCGAAATGTTTTTTGAGAAGAGGGTAAAATGATTAGGATTGCACAAGCTCTTCGAGCATAGAATGGGGTCGAAAAGAGACCTTTTGGAATATATTCGAAAACTTGTTGTAGTCAAATTGTTATGGCTAACTAAAGTGGATGTACTTATCTGCGAAAGCACGGAATGAACGGTCTACCATCGGAGCAATATAGATGTTTGGACATTTTCAATATAATATTTAGAAAGTTCTATCGTAATTATTTTAGCCAGGGGCCAATGGTGATTACGCGCGGTGCTTAATCACGGTACACGTTGTTTATTGGACGATAGATAAGCTCTATAAAGGATTACTATTTAATAGCGGTAGCGGCTGCGCTCAGCTAGCGCCCCTTGCGTGCATTTGCTTTGAACTTTTATTAGAAACGACTTGTGAATAAAGTATTTTTCCGTTTTTATTTCTCTACTGGACAGTTCATTTTGTGTGTCACACAAATAATACACATGGCACAAGCTAACCTAACCCCACTGCCAAATATGACTCTGCTGTATTTTGCTTTTTACATCAGACGAAACGATCACGCCATATAAACTATATTCCCAATCCTTAAAAATCTCTTTCGACCCAATGAAGAACGGAAAAGCATTACTCACTACCTTTGAAAGATATCCAGCAGAGTAAACCATCGTTCAAAGAAGGAATCAAAAGCGATACATCATATAGATGTATCGCTTTTTGATTCAAGCGGCAAGGAGAAATATTTGCTGTGCTTCGCGGTGGGTGTGTGTGTGTGTGTTTGTGTACTTTAAAGGCTCTCGCCGTTTGGCTTGTCAGCAACATGTTACACGTTCTATCAGCCTGTTTATCTACTTATTGTAGCATGTAGATAGAAGCCGTTATGTGGACCACTCTTGGACTTCGTTTATAAACGCAGATTGTCGTGTTGCTGTCCTGGATGCCGTCGGCTCGACTGCCAACAGCATGCTTTACTGCGAGAAATCTCCTTCAGTAAGTTGTTATTAATTAATCTATATGCGCGTCTGTATCTATACGTCCTCTATCGTGAGGCGCAAATGAGGCTGTGCGTGGGTGTGTGTATGTGTTTGTATTTGTACGAATAGAATGATTCATTGCCTGCCTGCCTGCCTGTCTGTCTGTCTGTCTGTTTGTCATGCTAAAGTGTCATCGTTTTGCCCTGCCGACGGTTTCTTTCCTTCTCTCCATTACCTTTGGACGTTATGTGTACGCAAGCAGGCTAGCAAGCGAACGCATGTCTCGTATCGTTTCATGCAGCCATCTTCTAGCCGTTGGGGAAGCCTCGTAAATGACGTCTTTGCGGTTTGTTGCTGAACTGCCTCTGCATAGGGCCCATGTCTAGTGGTTTTGTTGCTGCCGCTGTGTGCAGCGGCGGATGAGGCGGAGAGTGAGAAACGACATGACGTCGTGGACTCCCTAGTGGACGCCCTTTCCCGTTTCAGCCGACGCTGCCACTGCGATTGAACGAACTGGCCACACCGCCGTTCACGGCACAGCAAGATCATCAGGTCTTCAGTTACCGCAACCACCATATTGAATGGGAACTTGAGACGCAAACAAACTAACACACGATGGCGTTCCAACCGCAACTACATTACAAAAACGATGATCTCGTGCGACGAAAGCTTAACCCCGTGCCCAAAGCACTCCGATGGACCCTCAAGCAAGAGTGTATCGAGCAAGTAAAGCTGCATTTACTCCATTGGGCGCGAAGTGACCCAATTAGTGCACAAGCTCTGCCACCGTATAACTTGCGCAGCTGTCCAGCGACTCTGCTGCAGGACATACTAGTGTCAGTTCTGGAGGATGAAAGTAATTCTCAGCCACTCAAAAAGGTCGCTGAACAGTTACTGGTTGACGGCCTCGAGGAGTTTGATTTCAAGTGCATTAACGACATACCTTTTAATCAGCTGGGGCAAATTTTTGCACTGGTGAAACTCAACGGGAACAACTTCAAATGCATTCACTTGGTTGGCCTGTGGACGTACTCACCGGAAGCACCCGGTATGGTCCGAGATATCCTCCAGAGGTGTCCGAATCTAGAGCGATTAGTTCTTCAAGAAGCCCATTACGAAGAATTTTTGTACGTGGCTCAACGCTGCCCGAAACTAGTAAAGCTGGATGTGCTCCACCCATCACTAAGTATACTCGATTTCCATATGTTGCAGAATGTTGACGACCGAAAAAGGTTCCCTTTACGGGGCTCGCTCCGCAGCCTGGCCTTGCCGGCCTCGATCGACGGCGAAAGTCTTTTGGATTTGCTCAATTATTTTACAGAGGTCGTAGACCTGACATGCGTTAATGTGGAAGGCCTAATGAACGCCGCCTCGGAAGCTAAAGGACACGCTTTGACGCGTTGTGCCGAGATGTTATCGCTCCGTGTGACGAACGTCATGGGCAAGAACAGTATTGAAACTCTAGTCAAAATGTTCCCCAACCTCCAGAGACTTTCGTTGAAATCTCAAAAAATTATGAATATCCAGCATTTATTGAAGCTGAAAAAGCTGACAGCCTTACGTCTGGAGAACAGTCAAGTTACACCATCATCATATACCGAAGATATTCTCCCACTGCTTAAGGTGATGGGCCATCGTCTGGTCCACTTGAGCCTTGTACACTTCGACGTCATCGAATTGCCTAAGACGCACTTGTTTTGTCCAAATCTACTTTCATTTGATCTACAACAGTTTGTTCTTCTTGGCTGTACCTCGGATAGGCTGCATTGGCTGCAGTTCGGAGGCACCGGGCGATCCTTTGAGAAACTGCGCACTCTGCACATGCGACCTCGGCAAGGCAAGTGCGTGCCTCAGGAAGCCTGCCTATTGCTACTAAAGTATTGTCGTCAACTTAGCTACCTTGAACTCCATGAGGCGTATGGGATGACGGATGCATTAGCCAGCGAACTCGTTCAACACAACGGCTTCAGTGAACTCATTCGAATCCGTTTGCGAGGAGGCCATAACCTGTCTCGTCTTGGTATAGAAACGTTACTCAGCCGGGCTACTCAACTAAAACACTGCCATATTCGATAAGGCGAGCCTCTAGTGCGAACAGCTATTGGTGCCGTATAGGAAAAGGTCTCAGATAAAAGCTTCGAGTGCTAAAGCATGGGATCGCCAATAATACAATCAAGCTGCTCGATTGATCAGTAATACGTTCGTAACATTAAGACACGCTAACATCTGCTCACTACACAGTATGGGTTACATTAAACAGATAAATTTAATAAACGAAAACGAAGTTTCTCTTATGGTTTGTGTACCACGGCCGTTGTACTTTATTCTGTGTAATTACTAATTTGTGACTTTTCACAGAATAAGCTATTGTTAGTTAGCAATATAAGTTAATTTTGGCCGCAATCGAAATCATAAATTAAGTAATATCACTTTGTAAATCTATCACCTTAAATATAGTTTGACCTAAGGCAGTGGACGGTACTTGCTAGGATTTAGCAATCCAATCTCATTGCGGCTAAGACTACAAATAGCTCGCTTCCTTCTCTAGTGGCAAAATATACAGACACCTAAATCACATAATAATATGATTTGCTTTTGAAGACTGAAAAATTATTTTCCCTTCAGTGAGGTTTTAGCAGTAACTGGCTAATTTTCATATTCCCGTACTATTGCAATATTTTTACATAATAGATTTTCTTATCAGCTAATTAGAGGCTATATTTAACAACAGACACTCGTGTGTTCAGGTGTTCAAAGTCACGGTCCGTTTAGTATATGCAGCAGTCATAGAATATCAGCAATGCAATCAAACATTAACCATATTTCTTTTACTATTATCTTATAGGTGGCTGGAAAATACTACGTTAACATGAAATCGTTATGGGAACAGGTGAACGTCAACATCCGGTTCCACAAGATACATTTCACGTCTTTCCCTTCTTCCTGCTTTCCGCGGAAATCTAATAGTTTTTTTTTTCGAACTAAACTGGTTTGCAATAAAGGCCTAGGCCAAACCTTGTGAGGTTAGCCAGTATTTTCTATATCATCAAGAAGTTGGCCTCAAAACAGCACATCGCATACTGTGAAAGTGACAGCTGAAAGGTCCGAAAAGGTGTTACTTCATTACAAGGACGCTAAATTCTATGATAGAAAAAAATCTACGTAAGATGGGAAGCGGGATTGTTCCTTTCGTCGAACGATAGCCGAACGCAACGTACAATGTACCATCCTTGTTCATACTTCAAGCTGATATTTAGACGAAAGCATTACACTGACGCCTGATGACTATGCATTTCAGGAATTATCTTAAAATTGTCCTCAATCTTCAGCTTTCCTATAGTAATAATATACCGCCTTCGCAAACTTAGCGACCCCTTTCTCTGAACGTGCTTCTGACAGTTTGCTCTTAAATCAATGAGCGATCCTAGCGAACGCTTTGTAATATAACGTTGGTGCGACACGTGCGTTCTATATCTTAGACCCCTAGTTAAATTCAGAACTACTTGGTATCTGTAAAACTGTGGGTCTGATATGCTATTCGGTTCGTGTCAATCGCCTTCGTCGTCTGATCGTGTTCGTAAACACGTTAAGATACGTCTTCTACTTATCAGTTATGTTGATTTTAGCTTTATTCGCTCAGCATCTGACAAGAGCCATTTATTGTATAACCGGTAGCACTGTGAGCGCAGCGACGGCTCAGCTTGCACAAAACTATTTTACAACACGTCAATCGTATCCTTATATACGTCAAATTCCTATAACGTTGCTACGTTTGCCCTTAGCGGCAAACATGCTTACCTATATACCTATCTTCCTTGCAGTGCTTAAAAACTCATCCACGTTTTAAAACGATAGCAGGTGAAGTTGCGACTACAAAGACTATCAATTGGTCTACAAAATAAATCCTGCATAGTGATACAGTATAAGCTTGGCTCCACTATACGACCATGTTTCGTAAAGCTTTCGGTTCTCGTAAAGAATCTACCGGAATAGCAATTGCTTCTTTATGGAAAGCGTTAACTTATGTAGAATTTCACGATGAAATAACTGCGCACAGCAAATCGTGTCCGCCAGAGAGAAATGAAGAAAAAAGACAATAGATAAATATTGGAAAAGCTGTCCGTTATCCAGACAGCTGTTTTATCCGTTGGTCAGCTCGACACGTTAATCGTATTGCCGCAAGGGAGAGTTAACGTTCTAAGTAATAAGTAGTTCGAATGGTTGCCGCCGAGATTGCTCGCTCCGTTAGAAAGTAACGAAGACTTCATGGCCCAGATACGGTGCAGTATATTGTCAAAAAGCTATACCTACAAATCGCCTGTAAAAGAAGAGAAGTTATTTTGTACAGTACAATGTCGCCTGCAACAATAAAGAAAGCCTTTATTTAAGGCATAATTTATCGGTGTCCATGACCATATGGTATATTTATAATGATATGACTTTCTGTTACTAGGCTTGTAAACGATGTCACAATCAATTGAACGTCAGCTGGCTTTAATACGCTACGCGTAATTGTCCTGTAAACCTTCGAGTGGTAACACATAGGAGCGTTAGATACGATGAAGGAGGTAGTACTCTTTTTCGTTAAGCAAAACGGCGAAGATTTGTATTTTCAGGCGACCATACATTCGAAAAAGATCATTAGCCTTAGTTTACAGCCATGCAAACTAAAGTTACCTCCTGTCTTTTAGTATATCTTGAGCGAGCTTATACGGCAGACCTTGCCCTGAAGCTGAGAACTAACATATCGATATGGCTAATAGTAGACGTTCCATCGAATATCACAGAATAACACCCTCGTTTTTTGCGAACGGTCCTTCACTCGGAGTGCCTTAGGCCTTTTTGGCCTTGGACTTCTTCGGAGAGAAAACAACTAAGTCGTGCTTTAAAAGACTAAGTTGCATTTTCCAGCGTAGTTTTCCTCGCAGCTAGGTGGCAGTGCAGGCCTTTCATTACAAATGCGTCTTATAATCAAGTGATTTATTATCTTCGGGTCTCAAAATACAAGATCTTTTGTTAATATAATGGCCTATACAAAATAGTAGAAACAACAGGTCTCGAGCCATAAAAAGACAGCCCATCTTTTCTTCAGTGAAGCAGGCCTAAAGACTGAAAAGAGAATGCGAATTGGTCTTGAAAACCGCTTCTGCTTATGGTATAATGATGTGATTAAAGCTTCATGAATGAATACAAAGTACACGATGAATTTTAAGACATTCAAGTTAAGCTCCTGCCATAAATAAGACAATACAGACGAATATATTCTACCTTGTCTCAGATAAGTTCGTTCAAAGGTCACCCATTAAATTACCGTTTCGACTGCGGCACCTAACTACTTGTAGAATTGTAGCATACTGTCCAGCTACGATCTGTGCATATTTGAGCTATGCACGTCATAAAAAAAGTACCTCTAACATTCAGCTACTGCTATCTCTTCCGCGGATTGTTAAAATTTCACTTCGTGATGATCTATTGCTTGGTCGATTCTAAAGTAAAACCTGCGGGGCGTTCATTACAGTTATGCTAGAACCTTGGTTACAGCCATGGAAACTGGGTGCGAAAAATAGACTTAAAGATAAGCGCTTATTACTAATTTTAAGGACCATTTATCACTTTGAAAATTTCTCAGTAGAGCAATGAAAGTCAGTTGTGGACCAATCTACAACACATTAACGATATGTTTGTTCTGTTGGATCTCCCAGAGGGCTCCAGTGGAACATTGGTCTTGTATCCAAAGCAGCAAAATTCGTTTGTACTTTGCCACTACATAAACTGGTATTATTGAATGCTTCAACTTCACACAAACCCTCAGCATGCCACAAAAACGTATAACTCACGTACGATATGCTAGTAATTTTATTCCGCCGAATTTCGATAGGTCGGACCTTAAACTAAAGTGCCCCTTCAAACAGATATATATTTTAATAACATGCCCCATGTTCAGTACGAAGTACAAATCGTGCTCGTTTGCATTCGTTACAAACAAAGTGCACGTAAAGGATGTTCTCTGTCAGACAGTAATTTATCCAGTAATGACCTAATAGCCATCGGATGTGCACTTATTGCGGGTAAATTAAATGGCAAATTAATAAAAAAAAAAATTCATTGCGTGCGTTCAGTTTCGTCCGTAAAAAAGGGGCAATGGGGGGGGGGGGGGGGGTTAATGCTACCACTGTCCCGAATTGTTCGTACCGAAGAAAATTTTACGAGCGTATACGAAAACCAATACCGCATGTACCGCTTTAAAGCGGAGATCAAATATTGAGCGATAAAGTCAGCAAACATATTGGAAGTCTTTGTAATGAATGAAAAAAAAAGAGCAAATTTTAGAAGCTGGCGACGAAACACGAGCATGAGCTAGTGTAACTTGAGGAGGTTCATTCTAGCTTATTTCCTGTTTAGCTATATGTATGTCTAGCTACGCCTGACACGTACGATAGGCTTGCTAATACTTCTGTGTATTTAAGATCTGCAACAAGTTTAATCTTCTGGCTTTTCCAGGTAAATGCGGCACAGACGTTCGTTGTCCATTTACGTCAGTTCAGACGGAAATCTCTCTGCGATAGTGCCGTCCATATGTTATTTTCATTCATTTTCTATAGTTACCATCTTAACAAAATGTTAATATCGAGATGGCCTCCTATAATGTATCGTTCGATATAACACACTGAGTGGCTACTCAGAACATGCGCTGTACTAGAAACGAACGTAAATTCCTATACTTAGGTAGCAAGCTGATCTATATAAGATCATTTTGTATGTATAAGACTACATAGGCAAAATAGCATTCAATTATGATTGGCCGCAACAAGCAGTAAGTTGAAAAACGTTGTGATGTACCTTTGACAAACTAAAGCATTGCCGATTTCTCCGTAAATCGCGAACTTCTATACACCATAGCAAGTACATGTATTCTGAAACGTTAAGCGGATGATCTATCAAAAAGATATAAATGAGATCGACCAACATCCTTCCCATCCTTTGAACAAGAGCGGTGGTTACGGCGATAACTAATTGCATCTGACAATCTCAACAGTTTAAACAATCAGTTACCTTATACTAGCGTTTTTTTTTAAAGCACAGAGCGGCGCAGTTACGCGGCGAACGATAGTTGGCACCAAAGAAACAACTTTTTCCCTTAAATTTTAAGTAGTAACACAAATTGTTTTTAAGCTGAATTTTTACTCCTACCCGACAATTTATTTTATGACGTTCTTTTAGGTTAGTTCAATTTTTTTTTTCACTGTTATGTTATAATAGGAACGTCCGACTTGTATTGCATGTTGGAGAATAGTACAGGATTAATTGGCCAAAAAGTCCTGCCCTGATAGTAGGTTTTATATGACAAATATGCTAAAAGGGGCAAAATGACTGGCAACAATCCTCTGAAATAATATTTTTACGTTGACGGTACCATATGCAACTATTCGGTAAGGCTGCGTCAATCGGACTACATACTGTTGAGAAAAAATGTAAAAACATTAGATTAATGATGTTATATTATTATATATATATATATATATATTAATGATATTGGGGTCCCACGTTTAGGCCGGAAGTCACATAAAAATATTTTCTAAAATAATGTCGAAACATTAAAACAAACTAAACAAAAGTTAGTCGGTGGTTTGATAGCAACTATGTACCTTAAAGTTAGATATGAAGAAACACTTAGCCAGTTATCAGTTGCTACGATACTGACGGATCGCAACTTTGAAGGCTAAGGCATATGGAGTATCCTGCATTAGAAAGTAGCGGGTCAGCCATTGGTACCAGCACTCGTCAATGTTATCTATCTATAGTGCTCTATCTTATCAAGGGCCACTTTGGGCGAAAGTGGAATAGCGCGTTTGCCGACGATACAAACTGAGCGCCGTTGTACAGCGAAAACAATGGGAGAAAATCGTATAAAATCGATGTTTGACAAGCCAAGCTAGAGCGCTTGACTCACACATATATAAGTTGTATGCTAATAAATGAAAGTACCGCAAACATCATTTTTTTTTTTTTTTTTTTTTATAGTCATTTTGTTCATACGCAGATGGACTTTGTCCTCTCGATTCGCGCGACAGCCTGCGTTCAACTGTCTGCGAAGATGGCGCCACTGTAGCAGCAGACATAGAAAAATAACTGGATTGTAGTTTACTGGGAAGTATAATCTTAGGTTCGTCACGTATCACAGTCTTATTTGCGGTTCAGGTACACCTCTCCGAAATCTACATCGTTTGATCGTAGATAAAGCAGAATACTCATGCCATTTGTTGCTCTAGCGTCGGGTTATCACGGGCTAAGCGAATCCCTCTATGCGCTTCAAGCTGGAAAGTTATCGATGTTAAATTGTTATCAATTAACTGATTCAATCAGTCCATAATTAGACGCACACGATTTGAAGTCGTACAGCCTTTTCAGCACTGACCAGCACAACGAACGCTGCTACGTTCATTCTAGAGATCGTGTAAGATAGATGACAGGCTTATATCTGTTGCTGTAGTTGCCGCGCTATCTTTCAAACAGTGTTACTCGTATCAATGACTCAATGCGAATTTCAAAACTCGCCGCCTGTCAACAAAGCTGCATTTGAAATAATTCCGTATCCCCCGAAAAAAAAATAATGCTATAGTAAAAACAAACTATTCCGCTTAAATGTGTACGATTGTTAAATATGCTAATCAAATCAACGAATGAAATGAATAGATTAAACATAATATTACGGATTCCCGATACATCCCCTGCTATTTTTCGGAGTTCCCATACCGCAATTCAAATCCCACACACTCATCATCGTAGTCTCAATGCACATAAAGAAATGGCACGTTAACCTGTATATGCGCTGTTATAATGGCATATTCAGCGCCGAAGATCTATAAATGGCGTACTTCGATTGCGCAACCCGTGGTAAAAGGTGGAATGGGCGAATATGGTGTCTGACTCATAACGGCGTAGGCCAAAGTTTAATTTCTGCCTGACACCCAGTCACGTTTCTGACTAACTACGATTCTGACCGGCAACTCATTACGTAATCACGCTCGACCATCGGCGTTGAAAACGTCCAATTCTCTACCCGCAATAAATACAATTCAATAGCCATTATAGCGCAAGCAATAATAGGTGTAAGTGTCATTTTTTACGCAATGATGAGAGAATATGCTGCCGAAGCGTACCGTACCTATTTACCATGCCCACTGTTAATCACTATAAGAGCTGGTGCCCATAATGCGATTGCTGATATACCTACAAGCCGGCTGTACAAAAAAACAAAGGGTGGTTGAGTTTAACGATATATATATATAAGTTAGCTACTTCAGTAGTCGTCGTCGTCGTCCGTAACGACTGTATTATAGTTTCACTCTAGAATATTTACGAACGTCTGGGCAGAGCTACATTTACCGTTGTGAAGTGGCCTTAGGGCATAGTGGAGCTTCTGCAGCGACACAGGAAATGATTATAAATTGAGTGAATCTGGAAATTGTTACAAATGCGAATAAAATGTCAGCATTTAACCGTCTGGTTGACTATAATGTTAACTTCACTGAATGAAGCTGAAGGTGATTTTATGAAGTTATATGCTTATGTTCGCTACCTTTTCATTTCCCCCCTTTCCCCTTCCTCATCTTGGGCAAAAAACAACTAACCAGCCAAACGAAGCTTGACACAAGCATAAAAACGCTAAGTTACTGCGCAGCGCTTTTGTTAAACTTGGCGATTTCCATTAACTCTTTCCCCACAAACCGATATTATTCCTTTGACCTTAGATAGATCAAAAGACAACATATAAGAAACACCCCGCTGGCTATGTCAGTGCGTTCCACGATTTTCGCATCTGCGATTCGATAAGTAATTTTACAGTTCCAAGTAAAATTCAACTGAGTTCTTGAGCTTAGACTAAGTCTTTAAAGCTTGCTGGTTCTGCTAATTGTACAGTTTTATGAGAGCCAGCCAATTCACATTGTCATAGTTAATACAACTTACTAATTATACAAGTACGAACGAGTCTGAACTAATTTCATCATATACATTTCACCAACTGTTCCATGCGTAAAGCCAGCACCGTAGTCCTTAAAACTCGATTTTGAATTTTTGTTTACTTAAACTTAGCAAAATATCCCAGCGGCTCAGCAGGTTGTACGTCCGGAACGACTAACTCGTGTGAATTAACCTAATTATGTCGATACGTCAATCAGGAGCAGCACGAATGCATGTCCTGCCCTATCCTGAATGAAAAACGATGCTTTGTCTCTTCGATATCCTCTGCGCCAATATAACCGTTACTATCAATGATTTGATACTTGTTTCTATGATGGTTAAGCATTAACTTTCAACTTTAACTTCTATACATTGATGCTTTTTCATGCAGTGTATGTAACTTATTCGTTCGTTAGGAAAATGAATGCTGTCTCATCTCGAAACACGAGATAGAGATTCCTGCTACTCATTAGCTACGGAGAGACTCATTCACAATAGATTCGTCGCGATTGTTGTGTAGAGCTGGTCATATATGGATTGAGGCACTTACTCATCAATTTTCGTTGATGAGCCTTGAAAACTTGAGCTTATCACTTAAATACGAAACTATCCTAAAGATAGAAAAGGTCAATAATTTTTATTATTCTCTAGATAGTATTCTTTCCGTTGTCTAGGTAGACAGTAGGTAATTACTAGGTATGTCGTCATCAGAACATTAGCGATCTTTTTGCCATTTTTTTGACTAACAAACGGTTAACGACAGTGGATGCAGGACACGCAAACGACATATGCTACACGCCCAGTGTGTAATTAAATGAAAAGACAAACAATATCAAAAAAAAAAACACCAACGTTACAAAAATCGTTTCGCAATCTTTCGTTAGCATAACCTGAAGCAATAACTCTAAATTCGTTTCATCTAAATGCTTGGTCCACCAAGCCATGTTGATGTATTTCTGTAATAATAATAATATCTTAAAAACATTATATGCAAAGATGCGACATCGGAGCGATCATTACTCGGGGCATTTTCTCAAGGATACACAAAAAAAAAAAAGCAACTAGTGCTTGACAAAATTTATCGGTAGAAACTGCTAACTAAAGTGACGTTAGGCGTTTTTACCAACTGCTAGCCCAACAAAATAAGGTTGTTGTAGTGGTAAATCAATACGCGTTTTATATACTCGACATATATAAGATGTTGTCAATCGACCAACATTGCAACATTGTGCTTAATATTAACGTCGAATAGAGATGCTGAAGACAGAGCATTTCGAGCGAGTAAAAGTTACCACCTAGAAAAACTGTGATCATATGCTTTAAAAAACGTTACCTATAGAAAAACTAGCCGGAAGGTTTGACTGATGCAAAATTTTATCGCATTCATTAGATCCGAAGATGATCCGAACTGACCCCCCGCCCCCCATCACAAGCTTTTTTCCCTGTCGTTTGCCATGCTGCTCTATTTCTCCATGGTCATTGGCAATGCATTGAAGCAAACAGCCTTCTCTCTATCTGAAAAGCTTTCGAATCAATTATAACTGTATATGGCGGTAAAACTACACCGTGTGGTTAAAGGCATACGAATTAATAGCAGCGTATGAATTAGAAAAGCGCGCCGCTGCAATCGTTATCATGTCAAATACCACGTTGACAAACATTGATACAGGGAAATATGTTTATAATTCAGTCATATTCATGTAATTCTGTAAACGTTCGATAAAGCGTTTTTCCTAATTTTTCAATAACATGTTTTTTTCTAGATGGCGATTTCGAAAACGTACTCTTGTTCTAGAGACTTCGGTATGCCTATGTTACAATGCCATAGTTCAGTGCGGTTCTTCGCAGCGCAGCTTCCTACTTTAACGTTCCCGTACGATCTATTCATCGCCCACTTCGAGAATGGCTTCTTGTATGTCACTCGGTAGGGAACTACGCTCTTAGACAATTCATATTTAACGGTATCTCATGCCCTCTTCGTACCGGCGCAATCATACGTAGTACAGCCATTCTAGTAAATGTCCCCTGGAATGCCTAGCTTAAAATAGGTACAATATGCGAGTTAGAAAGGAACGTGCCTTAGCACATATCTCCAGAGATGTTCTAAAACTCATTATTTGCATTGTAACAACAGAGAATATAAATTGTGGAAGTAAAAACATTTTAATCTTTTACCATTTAATCAGTTACCTATCAAGCAAGCTAAATTAAATTGTTTATCATTTCAAGTCAGCTTCCTCAAGGACACTGATGGCGCCGTCGAAAATTCTCCTGTCGTAGCGAAAGACGCTGATTAAACGGTTCTGAGGAAATGGGTGCGTCGTTCGAGTGAGAGCTGTTCCATCTTGTAGAAATGATTAATTGGTCAGTGTGTCCTTGATATAGAAAAGCATGGGTTGATTCTGCTGATAAGACAGACAGCGCGACCTATATAGTATGTTTCACGGTCGCTTGCGTCGGAAGCTTTTGTCATTTTCCTACGTCGGCCAATACATCTACACAAATACAGGTGGTAATAGATCATGTACGTAACTTCGACAAAGTTGCAGATACAGCCATAGAGTGTCGCTCAACGCTGTCTAGTATAACGTTTCCTAGCAAGGCCTCTACGTGTTCCTGGTCAACCTGTGCACTGTAAAGAATCCAAAGGGTAAAAACTAGGAATTGTTCATCTAATGATTCCTCTTTTGGGGTAGATCCTAATGCACCAAAGAAATGCCCCGCCATTCTGCTAGTTTACCAATTCTGTCATTATTGAAGTTACTGCTGACAAAAGTTTATTAGCTGCGTAGCCTGGCTCTTTTACCTAACGCATTGCTTTCCTGCTCGATTGCCCGTCTGACCTTTTTTCTCCCGGAAACAAAATAGAATTGTTGCTTTTGTATCCATAAGTTGCAAGGTGGGCAAGCATCGATACTTGCAACTCACCACAAACTGTCTGGCTGTTGCGACATTATGAAGAGCTTCACTTGAAATTCCGTCGCGGCGCATTCAGTTCCGCTTACGATTCAGGCAAAATCTGGAAAGAGCAGATGGCGTGGCTGGGGCATCTCTGGGAAATAACCGATAGAGGTAAAGTGATCAGCGAGCCGTAGCATTGAGTTAATCAGGATTGCACAAACGAGTAAATTTTTTTCCAGCGTATCTAATTATACACAAAATAGTCATAATATTGATATCGGATTTTATTTTTATCGCTGCCCTATGTGCGAGGCGTTTGGCCTGCAAGCGAATAGTTCTCCAATAAATAGGTAGTGATTTTCCGAAAATTATACATTGCGTTAAAATATCCAGAGCAAATCTAGCGTGCTGCTGTTACGGATATTCCGTCAACTGTTAGCATAGCAACGTGCATCTGAGACAGTTTCGGCGGTAGCCCTCTCTTCATCTATAGATCTATGGTAAAATAAGCGCTGTGCTATAAACATAAATTTGCATTTTCGATACAAGTAGATCTGATTCGTTTTAAAGGGGTCAAAACATAAACAAGAGGCGTTTTGGAGTAGGCTGCTCTATATTATGTATTACTCTAGCTTGGGAAGAACGCCTGAATTGAGTCATGGTATAGTTTTATAGGTATTAGTTCTCGGTTAAATGCTAATGAAAATGGCTAAATGGCGTTCCTCGAGATTAGTGCAATTACCACTATAGTGTCTATCCAGTACAATGATAAAGCTTCCCTGGGTTTTAAGCCTATTTTGACGTAGTCTAAAACCAATATCTCAAGGACAAGGCTTTTGTTATTTTTATATTGCCAGTCTAGGTTTAGTAGAAACCAAAAACATTCGCTAAAGCGGAGTGTTTGGGCGGCACGCTCAGCTTATGGAGGGTGCCCTACATAAATTAAAATTAACCAGATATTGCGAAGTACTTTGGACCAGGAGAATTTTTAGCTAAAAGTAGGTAGACAATATCGTTGTTCCAAATACTTTATGTCCGTCTCTTACCAATTTAATTCCCCTTTTGCACAGTAGAGACCCACATTATAATCGGATTGCTAACTATTTTCGAAAGCAATAAACTAGATACCGTGAACATTTACGATCTAATTGCTTTGATACACGATTCTGCCCTACGTTTCTCTCTCGGCTTCTTTATCTATCCCGTTTTCTCTTCATAGAAAGTATTTTCCGATACAAGTAGTTGGGCCAGCGGCTGTGGCAATATCATCACCATAACTGCCGTGAATAGTTTTTGCGGGAACAAGATTCTTTCACCCCAGTAGCTAACACACCGCTATTTAGACTTCACATTGTAGGGGGGTGAGGCGCAGGTGCTGAATGGTCTTTTGTGCCCCCCCACTGAGCAAAGCGACACATTTTACGAAAAACGCTTTTTGTCGCGTTTCTAGCACAAAGCAAATCGACTGCACTTCGTCTCTCAACCCATGGCGACAGCGATGCTTTTTTTTTGTTGTATCCCCTTCCTACTGGCCCTTTGCCAGTCTAGTTTCTTTGTTTCACATCGTCCAAAGGATGTCCTAAGAGCAATGAGCTAAACTAAAACATATTCCCCTAGTTTTTCAGGCACTTGCACTCTCCTTCAGACTGAGTCAGTCTTCCTTGAAGCAGAGAATACTACCGTCCCTTTGCCACTATGGTGCTCCTTTTTGTTACATGTATATAGCCGATTGCAGGAGCTTACTGACGCCAACTCATATATATATATATATATATATATATATGCGGTAAACGCCAAACAGTGCACTTGAGCCTTTTGCATAGGCAAGCCAGCTCCACACTCATAACATAACATAACACAGACCATCAGACCCACACACACTCATAGAAAGCGTACACCGTGACCACTAGTACAACTTTTAGCTACGTACTTCCACGATTATCTTAGAGCGACATACTCACTGTTTGAGAGTGTGGCATACCTACCTTTTATTCCTACCTCGACGGCTATACAATAATCAAAAGGGGACGGGGATCCACCTTGCGCGTGGCGAACCTCTGCGCCCGTCTGCTTAAGTCTCTTGCCGTCTTTGCTGGCAGCGCTGATGACAGTAGCGAAGGCCATCTAGAGGATGCAGGCATTTCGCTTTCGTTTAGCTAAGCCAGGCGAAAAGCAAGCACTAGACGGTTAGGAGAGTCGAAGGAGTCGATAGTCGGTAGCGGGATAGGAAGGCAAATTGTAAGCGCTGCGGCCGTATGGCCTAGGCAGTGAGAGAAAACGCGATTAGTTCCAGGCCAACACGAAACTGTGCGATGAGTATAGACGAAGCTGCGCTCCTACGAACTGGGCCTGTTAGGCCGTCAGATAGACGCGCTACCCCACGATGAAGAGAAATAGGGGGGAAGGTTTGCTCGGTTCGCGGTAGTTCATAGCGGCGCTGGTGGTGATGATGCCGAAGGAAAGCAGGTCTGCGATAATTCATGCGGAATTCAATAAAGAAAGGAAGAACACACGCGTGGCCAAACAGCTCCACCGCCCATATGGCTGCCGGTGAACTAGGTAGAGAGCGTGACTGTATAAGAGTCTGTCCGACATATTTCTTCTAACTTGGCTAGCAGCTTTTCTACTTAGATACGGTACTGCTGTTGCCACCCGAAGAGAGAAAGAAGTGAAACAGTATGTTATAATATCGAAAATAGCCCACGAGGCGCCCAGATACAGAAGCAATGGCAACTCGATGAGAACGGAAGGTATAATGGCTGGCGTTGGTATATTCGACTAATCTACAACAAGAGCATACGCACGAGCAGATTCACTTAAATGAAGCAATATCCTGCGAGCAACTGCCATGCGATTCACTCGTTTTTACCTTTTGTACTGAAAGGACGCGCTGCATTTTAGAGGCAACCGACAAACACGGCTGTATTTATATCGTTGTCTTTTGGCAGATTCTACCAGTGAATCGTCCTAAACAGTAGTGCTTTGTTTTTTGTTAGCTTGATCAAAAAGCACCTCATAATACCATTGTGAATAGATTTTGAGCGCCGAAGGGCTTATCAATTTATGGGAGTTAAAAAAAGTCAGAAACACAAACCAAAAGTATATAGCTGGCGAAGTGCCGAACGCTTTTCCTACGTATATACAGAAAAATAGTATCGTTGTTTGTGTTAATACGTCATGACAAATAAAATTCGAATATTAGTATATGGAAAATCGGAATCATAACTGTCATAAACTTTTCTTCGCCCCTACGTCCAGACCGTGATATAGCCAAATACTAGGAATAGGATGTACCATTACTATCCTATATACTAGCTGAAATGTCATTGGGTCACTGACAAAAGCCAGGACTACCAAGTGCCAGTAAGGATCGTTTGGCTTAAGGTTTGTTGAATGCCACCCGAGACCCAGACCTTCAAACATTCACGAAGATTGGAAGCGTACAAGGGGAAGGGAAAGAATAAGCTAGCGGCGTTTTCATGTGCCCTCAACTACGCCTCTACTACTTCTTTTTTTTTTTTGGCTAATCCCGTTAGTCCCGTCACACTCTGGTATATCCATCGCTCGGCTCCCTTTTTTTCGCCTTTTCTATCACACGCTTCACTCCTCCACATAGGTCGTCTCTACGTAATACTAGATATGTGTGCATGTGTTATTATTATATGTTCGATCCTGCTAGAGGCCGAGTGCGAGGCACCTGCGTTTCTGCCTTGCTAGCGGCAACTATTTCGATCCCGAGGCCGCCTTCTGACTCTAACTCGATCTACTCTTGGCCATAACTCATTTAAGAGCTTTGGCTAAAATATATGATTTTATTATAACACGAGGCCTTGAGGTTCTCCACGAGCAAGGTTTTGGTGGACATGAATACGTACACAAACTTGAATGGGACTGATACTGCTGCTGCAAACGGGATTTTTGTTAACACGGAATATATGATGAGTTTGCGCTAGCGCCCCAGGCGGCTCCAGGAGAATGCTGCTGTTCTGGGCTACGATCATGGTTAGAAATGAAAGCAGGTCTTGGGGCAACAGTTATAGATAAATAGTTTAATTTATTAGGAAGACTGCCAAGGACGGCAAGCATATATATTCTATCGCCTTCTTTTTCTTCCGCTTTTTTCAAAGTCAAAGGAGATGATGGCGCAATCATTTTAGATAACCTTTTCCATAACGTTAACAGTCTTACCTCTGTTTTTCTGCGAACATATCAGTCGAGCTTTCTACACCTGTTTTTGCTTCCATATATTTTGCTTCTGAGTCTCTAAATCTGTATCTATCGATGTGCAACCCCCAATAAGGACAGACAGAAAACGCCAAGAAATATATAACGAAAGAATCGAATTATATAACCTTAGACGGTAAAATTGTCAGTATTTTGTATGAATAGTTTAACTTTGTTAGGCGTCACATCCATGAGGGAAATCCCGTGCTCAGTTTCAAGACGAGCGTAACGAACCTGTTTTTTGCACTTGTATACACCAGTCTACAAATGTAGGAAGAATATTAAGAACTATAAGGCTTGCATAGTCATTTCACAGCCCATATTGCACATTTATACTTGCATTTTAGTAGTTGAAATTTTAGAAATGGAAATTCAATTCTGCGAAGTAGGTTAGGTAAAATTGGCATAGCAATGTGTGACCGCCATTGATAGCAATCTTGTTTGGACATTTGCAACACCAAGAAGTCCCGGCTGCTCTCATCTATATACGTTGAATTTAGTATTTGGATAACTCCAATCGGTAAAACATTTTCCTTATGGCTGAATAATTGAGGACTTAAACAATGTCCTTAATCTTGTCTCCGAAGCTGGCATGAAGCCTGCTTAGTTTCCGTGCTTATGGACATAATGGGAACAAAGACCAGTGTCGTTCTCGATTTGCTGCTAAGTACAGAATGGGGCATTTAAATCCTGATACGCTTTGTCGAGCTGTTGATCGCAGTGGGTATTCACTCATCTGCTAATTTTGGCATCGGAAGAGTGCATATTCTTTCCATGATGACGGAATGACGGAAAGGGATGCGTTTGTTTTCTAATTTGAGCGAGAATTAGCTATTATGCAGTGTCTTTATACATGACAAACCTCCGTTAAGGTTAAAAGTTTTTTGTGTGTTTAGAAACGACGGTCTACGTCACGGGTAGTTTTCATACAATTTTCGAAAATTCGATTAAGATTCTCTTAAGGCAACTCTGAAGGTTTTTAGTTCGCTTTAGATTTAAAAGGCTCGAAAATCTATCCAGATGACTCATAGGCCATTCTTGATACTTGCATTTTTAAAAAAATTTTTATAATAGAAATTAACAGCTATTTTAACGAGCAGAATATCAACTGCTAACTTGGTCGTTCCGATCAGCTCTGACAATAAGCTTTTTTAAAACTTTCTGGTTTTTTTTTGCACCACTGGACTTTTTGATCATTGTAAGGTTTTGTATTTTTGGACCTTTGACCTGTTACCGGCACTAAATTTAATTCCGCTATAATTTTTTTGTGTAGCATATTTGGGCGACATTTAACGTGTTTACTACCTACTAATATCAATTGACTCACTGTTAATAAGTTCATTGCGGATTAAAGGAGGGATATTTTGAAAATGATTTAGTAATGATTTACATCCAGAATTGATGTAATCGCTTTGAATTGTGGATATATTTAATAACGATGGCTGTCAGGAATGACACTTCTAGCACGCGCAAAAAATATATTGAGATATTTATTTTTGTTCAGGGACAATTTTAGGAGTGACTCATAAGAAAAAATTCGGGTTTACCCCTCCCCCCCCCCCAAAGCACATGATAAATCATTTTATTTATTGAGTCTGTAGTAAATGTCAATGACAGCATACATTGGATGCAGTCAGTGAAAACTCGCGTTGCTAAGATATAAACGGCAATTTCTTCCAAAACCTTTTTCAAAGACATATTTTTGCATTTCAATTTGGGGTCGATGTACTGGACATTGATCCCACTGAAGCTCCACAAGCACCGTGGTGGAATAACGTAAATGCTCGAGCCAGGTGGCTTGGCAAGCTTCGTCCTATTTTGTGACTTGATATGGTTACCTTGAGGCGCTGGCCCGCAACAAAATAAAGTGACAATTTTAGAGTACCATACTTTTATTGTAAGCACTATACGTGAGTTAAGTCTACGTAAATCACCATATAGCACAGATGAATTCGAGTTCCAACAGATGTGCACACGTATTGAAGAGTCTCTGTTCCACGAATTTCCGTGAATCTCTACTCAAGGACGTTCCAAGTTAAGACGGGGGTCATAAAAAAGTGTATTCCTCGTTCAATTAGCTTGTCCTTCGAGGCGGAAACGTTTATAGGGAGCGTTTACGACCGAGCATTTTGCTGAGTGCCCTTTCCATAAGTAGCCTCTAAATACGTGATGGGTTTGCCCATGGTACAGATCTGTCCATTAGTGTAAGTCGGATCGACATTTCGTTGAACTCAGCTTCTTCATTTAAAGACATCTAGTTCTAATGTTCTATTCACGGAACGTTTTAGGCTGTGCTTGTCCGAGCGCCTACTGCGGCATTGATAAACGCGCTCAGATAATGTTAGCTAGCACCCTGCAGTGGGCTACCTGATATCATATAAATGTGCAGATATTGAAATTCAGATTAGATTACTTTGTATAACCTGAGATCGTTGTTTTCATACTCACTGTAAAGGTGTTCCGCTTGATGCCGACCTTCTGACAAACAATGCATATATATATATTTACGGTCTACTTGTGTAGTGCGGCTCTCCAGTAGGTCCTCTTTTATTCCGCTCTCCTCCATGCTGCCGTCTCCTTTAGCCCGACTCACGCACGCGTTCTCATGATCGCGTAGTGCACGCTAGCTAGCGTGAACTACACGACAGGTGCTTAGGCGTATTCCAAAGTCCTGTCAAAGTTGCGGTGTTTTGAACTGAACTGTTTAAAACGAGTAATTTTATAGACGAAGGACCGCCGTTAGTTTAATCCTTAGTCGGTTTCTATAGATCAATGTAACGTATTAAAAAGTCATAGAATAAAGTAGTCTTAAGGTGTAAACATTTGGTTCGACAAAGAAATTGTTATGAAAACATCAACGCTAATGATTCTAAGGTACAGTGTGGAGGAGCTTACAAGGCACATGCTCCTCAAAGCATAGATAAATCTAAACATGTTCTCAGTGTTTAGGAGCTTGCTTGGTTTTGCGTGTGGTTTTTGGCCGTCACAGCTGTGGCATCCACGGATATTTCGCTCTCATACGTTGGCGTAAGGAAACGAAGCTACCAGAGAACAAATGACCGCTTGTGCTATATAGTGCATTGCTAGCTGGTATGAGTGGGGCATTGACATAGCCGCAGGTGTTGATCCTAGATCGCCGAACGCCCGGAGGCTATAGGCGGTACCCGCTGGGAGCTAATGTTGGCTCGGTCCTGAAAATGAGCCTACCAGCAAAGTTTGGGAAACGATGCAGGACGTGCTGTTAGGCTGGTAAGCCTTCGTAGTCAGTATCGAGAAGCACATGTCTCGAGCTTGTTGCTGTCTGCTGAAAGGCAATGCTTGATGATGGGATGGCAACACCACTCGGAGGCGGTTGACTAGATCCACCTCAGACCAGACTTGCCGCCCGATATCTGACTCACATACGTACACATCTAGGCGCAGACAGTGGTGGCAATCTGGGTAACTCAGTTTGGTTCCATCACAACATCTCACCGCACATGTCTCACCCCTAGTAAATTTACCTATCCAAATCAGCTAGACGGGTTCCCAAACACCTACTCTGTCTTGACGCTCTCTGTTCGACATCTTGCGACCGTCATCGCGATCTCGAAGAATCCTCCATCTACGTATATGAAGCATGTACGTCAATAGCTGTGGCGCCATGATGCTCTGTGATGGGAGCGCTGTCGCTCGAGCAGCAGGAATGGCAAGCGGTCCTAATTCGAACAATTCGAATCATCCAGCGTAAGCTGCAAAAAGGGGGTTTAGTTGAGGGTCAGAGAGGGCGGTGCGATGGCATGACCGGGGGATGTTGAACGTTTTCGTACTCACCGCTTGCCTCATTTGGTTAATCAAATGCGTATGTATATGTATGTAAATGTGTAGAATCAATAAAAAGCAGGAACTAGGATGATACGAAACAAAAAGATACAAATGTCCAAATATTGATTCTTAAGTGATTGCTTCTGGTAATGCAGAAGCTATTACAGTACAAGTTTTTTTTTAAAGAAAGATAAAAGGAGGAAACATGGAAAAGACAATTTTTTCAGGTATTGTGGGTCACTATCAGCTGATAAATGTATAATATAATGGTTTTTGTCTCTAGTCTTCAATCCCCGCTGCTTTCGCTAGCCATATTAGTTTTAAAGGAGATTCGATAACGACTGGAGTTTGTACTCCATTTTGTTGATGTAATTAGCCACAGCTGAGTAAAATTAATTTTTGTCAATAACTTTTCCATGGAACTTCACTGTCAAAGGAAAAAAACATGTATTTTCCCCTTGTGTACTCGATGAAAACTGGATTAGAGTAAAAGAAAGATCATTTTGAGGGAGCTAGCTTGAAAAATGCAGAAGGCTGTCTGTAAAGTCGTAAGTTGTGCCAAAGCAATATTGTGCAGCGGATATTACTGGGATGGGTGAAGAAGCTGGAAGCAACGTGTGTTCAAATAGTGCGACCCAGATGAACGTTGTCCAAGAAAAAGTACGTGAATTTTTCACTATCGGGTACGATGAATTATGCCTATATCTAACGTAAGTTTCACTTATAGTGTTCAGCTAGATTTCTCTATGAAAACAAAGCATGCGGAAACGGCTGCTGTTAAATGCATGTTTAATACAAAGTTAAAGATCGCAAAACCTGGCTGTTTAACGACTGCCTAAAACGGCGACCGAAACGAGAGCAGTACATGCTAGACAACAAGGGATTTCCTTAGGCAAACAATTAGTCAACTAACTACTGTGGTTTGTTGGTTTGGACTCTGCCGGGTTTATAACACTCTGGTCAAGATCTGGTAAAACGGCAATATGGGTTTGTGCGCAAGTAGCGAAAGTGATGACTATCCGTAAAATGACAAGATGAAAGCGCACCAGCAACTTCGTGCATGCATATAAACCGCATGTGAGTGCAGCGTGTAGTAAACTTCGGTCGATAGTGATAACATCCCTTTTCTCATTGATAGGAACTATTTAGTGCGTGCGGCTTGCGTTGAACATGCTTCAAGTCTAAATGCCGAAACGTATCGACCATCAATGTCGGCTCAGCACTGCCCGATTACGTCGCTTCCCTGCTGTCTCTCTTCGCCTTGCCTTTAAACAAGCGGCATTCGATAACCGCCCGACGCCTGTTTCTAGGTGCTTCTGTGTCCTTCGTCACGTCGAAGCGTATTATTGCTTAAACTTGACCGATCTGTTTGGATGCTTTTCATCATCCGCTGCATAAGTCACTGGCCATTAGATGACGCGTTTACACAGTGGATTCAGACTGTTGAAGTGCTGCCGAGGTAAGCATAGCGAGACCAGCTAGTTGAAGAAGTAGCGAGAAAAACAAACGTAAATATCGGAGGTTGATTTGAAACGCGAAACGTTGAGAGCTCATAAAAAGAAGAGCTGGGAAAAAGGTTAGATAAGTTGGAGGGAACTGAGGCGAGATCCGAAATTATACTATTAGATGCTTTTTAAAGCACAGCATGAGGAAGTGGACGAAAATTTATGGATATGCGAAAAGTAATTGAAAGTTAAATTTGCAAAATATCGGAAATTCATCGCAAGACCGATCGTTATCTCGTTTTAATGTTTAAAAGGTAAGATAAGATAATTAAGAATGCCAGAAAAGAACGAGTGACATAGAGAATGATATCTAGGTGGTTGGATCGGATTTATATCTCTAGGTCTAGTCTACTATTTTACTTGATACAGTTACCTACAACATCGCATCATCGTTCTGATTGCTTATCTAACTGATTTCAGATAACGTGACTCTGAGAGTTTCCACCCTGGGCTGAGAATTTTTATGTTAAAAAATAGCCTTGTTGATGCACTTGCACCAAAACTATTATTGAATATTCCGAGGAGCGACGGCGGACGCACAAAGTACCACTTTTTAGGCACAACCCAGAATACAGTTGGATGTACCTATAAAATTGTCTCACTCTAGTTAGTTCAAACATATTTTAGTAGTGAAATCAACTCTGCGTAGCCTCCCTTAGAAGAGTGTATCGATAGAATAATACGGTATATATATGGCGCTTCGAAGATAAACCATCTTCTAGAGACTTTTTGCAGTGCTGTTAAGAACCGTGTATTATCCAATCCACCAGACCATTAACCGGTTATAGAAAAACGGGGATGTGTTTATCGCAAGCTGCCACAACCTTTGCGATGCTTGATGTTTCGGACTCGCTTACCTGTTTTAAAACTTTTGTTCCGAAACGGCGGGGGGCGGATGAGTGTGCAAAGGGCGTGGTTTTCCCGAAGCTACAGCTCAACTTTTAGTTCGCGCCTGGTTTTGCCACATATACGGGAGACTACAGCCATTGGCAAGAACCGACCATCTAACGAAAGATCCATTAAGGAAGAAAAGACAAACGCAAGAGTACTGTTTCTCAATTTCCTACAGAATGGTTCTTAAAATCTAAGCTAGCTTGATCGAGGCAAGGACCACTAAAAAACGAGTTACTGAAATGAATGCATGCGGTAAAAAAAATTCAATATCTGTATTTAATTAGGTATATATATATATATGTATGTGTATTTAGTAAAATTTGTTTTGGTGTTTCAGACAAAACCGTTTGGCTTAGTTTTCTTTTTGCTAAATTTCAAAGTTGGTCAGACTTCTGGCTAAATTCACTACATCCTTTCTTTTTGCTGTAGTGAAGCTACCTCTCGCTCCTGTTTCAGAGGCCTGAACTAGCATCTTGTCGGAGGAACAGTTATCGGGTGCAAGTGGAAGCAATCACAAAGAAGCTAGGCACGATGTGCAAGTCTTCCGGCCCATCGCGCCCAAACAAGCAGCCTCCCCCCTGGTTCTCCAGCCCCAATTCCCATGTTGCTTGCTACCATTTTCCATACGAACTTCCCTCTGTCCCTTTAGCGCAGCCCATTCTAGTTGGCGCATCTTATCCAGAAGGCAGGGCATGCAGTTCGCTTGGCCGGCACTGCTTCCAAATACACTTTTTATGAGCAAGTGTCAAAATGTGCGTAAAACGCCGAGAACAGGGAACATCGAGGCTAAACGATCTAGTAACAAACAGATTGACGCTCGTCGAGCTGTGCACGCTACTGATATCTTTGTCCTTGCCGCGTCCGCCCAAGGCGAAACGAACAGGAAAGACGACGGGGGTAGGTCCGCCAACTCTCGAACTGTCGAGTGGCCACTGACCGTTTTCCTTCTAACCGCTCTATGCTTGTACCACTATGCATTGTAGGTGCTCAGGCCATTTCCGGTCGCTGAGCGCCTATCTTAGCCATCAAATGTAAGCGTACAAGTAAGCAACAGTGCTCGTTCGTTGAAATGTAAATTTGGAAGGTATCTAAGAACCGCTAATTTATTTTAATATGGTAGGGCTTGTTAGGGCCCTTATCCTTACAGACGAATGACGCTCAGAACAATATTTCAACGTTTTACTGAAGCTCACTGAAGGAAACTTGTTTTACATCAAAACTAAGTATGTAGAATCTACCTGAACAGGTTACGGCTCTTTATATTAATGGCTTTGTTTTTTTAATAAAAGGAACAAGTCGACACGTATGCGTCTGCGCCTAAAAAATGAGATATTAACTTTTATTTTGTGCGGGTATGTAGTTTTTGTCCCTGTTATTGTCAAGAAAAGTTGCGATAACATAGGTTTCTAAACGAACAAGATGAGCTCCTACAGTTCTTTACTGTACCAAGTGTACAGGTGCAGGAACCTCTCCATCTACGAAGGAGCACATAGCTCGCAACCTATTAGCCTGCACGCACATAAACTGAACAAGCTTGAGATTCGCAATCAGCTAAAAGGCTTGCCTCAGCAGCACATCACTGCTGCTAGCAGCGCTGCCGAGCTTGATCACGGGAAAAGGCGAGTGTTCAAATCACCTCTCTTTGCTTGCCGCTTCGCTGTGGAAAGTTCCATTGGGAGCAAAAGTAACTGTCCGACACTCACGTGGTGGCAGCAAAAGCTATCCCGCAACACGACTCCTACTGCTGCTGCACTTATGCAGCGTTTATCCACCCTATGCCACTTCCCTTTGCCGACCCTTCCGTCCCCTTCCTAGCCCTTCTCAATTCTTCAATGGATACCGACCAACCGCGTCTGCCGTATCGGATGCGGCCTTTGAGTCCGCCACACGCAACGGTTAAGCAGTCGTGTATAGTGGGACCAGTGGCAAAGCAGAGACACCACGCCAATCCATCTTTATAACCAATTCCCCTATCGGCCATCGCCTTTCCTCGTCGTACTTAACCTTCTTCTCGTTCGCTCGTTTGCTCTTATTGGTACATCTCCTCCGCTCCTTTTCTGTCCTTTCTCGGCGCTCGTTTGCCATCGGTGCGTTCTTTGCGTTCTGTACACGACCTCCTACCATCCCCGTCCCCCTTGCACAAACTGGGTACCGCCCTTCTGCCTTTAGCTTTCCTTTTCGTGGGATACTGCCCCTGTTTCGAGATTGACACACTTCCTTACATCTTCTTATATACATACTTATGTACTCGCACACTCGTTCGCTTTGCCATTCTGTTATGCATGCGGTCTCACTGTATAATTGTGTCTTACTAAGAGGGCACATAGAAAACACCACAAGGATTTCCTTTTCCCCTCCAAATGTTTTCCCCGTTCCACCTTCTCCTGTTCTCTTCAATTCGTTGACATTTTGTATATCAAGCACTGCTTTAGTCGACTATTGGCGCCCCGTTTGGTTTGCCGCGCTACTCTACTGCGCACCAAACAGCAGTTGATGCTGTTGAACGTTCAACTGTATAGCCTGCAAATGCATTTAAGATGTAATGGCAATCACCAGCCATACAGTTTCTTTCCCCAGGTCTAGGTCTCGTTCAGCCAACATTCAGTAGTCCACCAGGGGGATGGACCATTTACTCAGCTTTGTCTGAGATTCGATAGACAAACCATCCCTATTATTTGGATTGACATAGGTCTGTCTCACTATTGTCTCCAGACGGTGCGACTTCTACAAAGCCATTTGGTTCCCGGATCCATATAACTAAAAAAATTTAGCATAGAATATTTTTGCATAGAATATAAAAATGCTACCCTATTCTTTGCAAAGATCTAAGCGTATATATAATATATTCACAGAGCGGTTTTTAAGAGAGTGATTAAAAGGATAAATCAACTCTTAGTAAAATGTAATTTTCGCAACTACGCAAAAAGCTCACAAAGCTGGACTTCATTGCCGTCATCTGGCATCTTCTGGTCGCTCCGTGCTGGACATCAAGCCTTTACTTTGCATTATTTTTCGTAATTAAATAGTAATTGCAGTAAGATGGTCTATAAATATTTTGCGTGCTTGCCACTTAGCCAGACAACTTCTCATGTCTTTCTTACCTTCTCCTGATTCCCGATTTTTTCTGTCTGTGAAAGGTAGCATATTGAAAGCCCGTAATATTTCCCGTAAAAGCTATATGATGTGTTGATTATTGGATCTTCTTTGCGATTCCTACGCTGGGTCCGCTCGTTTAAGAGCGGCTGACGAAAGGTCGACTCCGGCACATCAGTCGCCTAGCGCCAGCACCGTCAATGGTAAGACTTCGTAGAAAGCTTGAATAAGTTTCCTTGTACTGATGTGAAAAAATATATCTTTTGTATATATTGGTGATATGTAGAGGTACAAATGTTATATACAAGTATGTGTAAATGTCTCATATAGTTTCATATATGAAAGATATACATCTAGCTAAATATGTCGATTATAATTCTGTGAAAACTTGGAGTGACCAATACTTAAATCACAGGTCTATCATGCAGCTTGTTCTGTGATAACGTCCTGCTAATGTGTACATTCAAGGTACCTAGTATGCCTAAACTGAACTTCAGCTAATACATCCATATTTATTGTAATTCAAATATCGTACCTGATATTATAGGGTGACTGTGAGACCGCAAGGAAGGTATCTCCATTAGTTTAAAATTAGGGCTGTAAACTGTATGCACATATTTAAACAAATGTGTCTCCCCTTAGCTTGTTCTCTAATAACTATGTGAACATAAAAATGTTTGTTGAATCTTCTTTTTTGTGTTGTCCATTTGCATAAACAGGCAGATTTGTCTGACCGGATAGGGTCAAATCTTTACTACCTGGATAGTTCTTAATATCTAAGAACCTTAGAGAACTATGAAAGTAGTTTAGTGAAAGGACAGATGCACGAGAAGATGTCATTCTGTAGAGCGAGCACAACTCCGAGCTCCATACATGGCGAGCGCGTGCGCACGTCCCCAGTGGCTAAGAATACTTCTAATCCCCATGACTGGTCCCAACATGGTGGCCCCTGTATCTCGGGCCATTGCCCCATCCTGATCCCCATCATGCTCCTTAATGTCCCTGCCGCCACAGTCCGCTACCTGGAGTTCTCTTTCTCCTTCAAACGCTCCTGTATGCTCTCTAGTACATATAGAATATGAAGGCACGTTGCTATGTTAACTCTAGCATGGGTTGCTGCTTGGCCGTCTTGAAGCTTAGTCGCTCGGAGCAACGAATGTCTATCTCTTCTACGGAGCTGGCAAAGTTATGTTCCCAGCGGGCGAAAGAACGAACGCGTGGATAACTGAGGCTGCCTGAGGAAAGCCCGACACAGCTTCTAATTGTTTCATGAGTCACAGTCGCACGAGCGTCTGCGTAAAGAAGGCTTCCCCGAATACCTACCTGGCCAGCCTAACCTAGCTAAATACGTAGGAAAAAGGCAAGAGCCGTTTGCCACTCAGCCACCGACGCTCCAACCATAGCGCTCCCTTCTTCGGGCGATTCTTAGTTCGCGTAATGGCGCAGTCGAGCAGCAGCAGCAGCAGCAGCAGATGTACCCAGCCGGTGGCAGACCAAGTCTCCAGGGGACCACCGGATCACTCCAAAAATCCTGGGGCGGGGAGAAAGCTTACGGACACTGCGCCGCGTTTACATAGAGCTCCTACTACGAACATCACTACAGTCGCCACCACGAGTCGATCGTTCCAAGGTAGATGGATCTCGTCAAAATTGTCTAATTTTATTCACTCACCCGTGTAGTAGTGTGTAAGGTTCGCTGGTCTCTGCAGTACCCTCTACGAGACCATACAAATTATATGCAATCCCCGAGAGTATGCGATGCTAGCTTGGCGACGCAACTTCGCGTCGTGTGGGTGCACGACGCCGGTTTGTAGATCAAAACTTATGACTTTGTTATTGAGGAATGGAGGTGAGACAGGGAGTTGGGCAGGAAAGAAGGTGCTGAGGAAGAAGGTCAAAAGTTACACGGTCATTGGATATCCTTCCTTGACGATGACAAACGGGCATAGGCATCTAGCAGACGTTGGATACGATCGAAGGCAATATTCATTCATAGGTAGAGGAAAAAATAGCGTATCTCATTGACATAGTTTACTGCTACAGCTACCAATGTTGCTCGATACAAGCCTCTCCGCCCCGTCCATCAGCTGAGTGAATAAAGTAACCCCCAGTATCGAACGAGCATGAGGACAAGTGCAACGACTGCATTTGGACATACCTTGGCGCTTGCAACGCACAGGGGCGTAACCATGAGGCGATTAAGCGGATGTAATTGGAGCGCTCTAACTGAGATCGGCTCATTCGGTTTTGTGAAACTGTCACCACTCGTTGAGTAAACCGCCGAAGACCTTGGCCTTGAAAAAAACAAATATCTTCGAATGCCTCAGGTCAATTTAGCATCTTGGAAACAAAACCCGAGGCTTTGTTCTTTATCTCATTAGGTCACAGTAAATCTGATTTACTTACAAAGATAAAACTGTACAATTGTTACGTAAACGGTGTTTCAAGCACTTCTATTTTTTCTTTTTTGTACAAAATGGATTGACGGCTTGCTTCTTTCTATAAGAAAGTCTAGGAAACCTTAAAAGCCTGCAGAACATGACAATATTTTGACATTTTCCATCCATGTCCGAACTCTTTTTCTAAGAACGAACGTTCCAAAGGCTTCCAAAAGAAACGACTGGATCTGCTAGCAATAATTTGTCACATTTGTTATACTAATACACCGATTACTACAACTATACCCCTTCATATATTTCGTTACTGTTCAATCTATTATTTACCTAAAGTGATAACACACAGGTTTTTTTTCAATTTTGTTTAATTGAAGGACGTCTGCGACTTTCCACTCTCATTCCGAGAAGAATGTGAAATAATAATAATATGGTCCACCTAACTTGGTAGGAGCAAGTTCACCAAAGTTTTGGGTGCTCGACCACAAAGGTCAGTAAAGCCCTCTTATTGGCTATTTGTGCAGTCCTTGCTTTGTTTTTCGTCTTCACAGATCCGTGCATAACATTTTCCGTGCATGATATTTATCACGCTGGCAATGGTCATCAATGGCAGTGAGCGCGACTACGAGAAGGTAGCGCCCATACAGGTACATGTAGATGCTATAGTAAATGTTTGTATTTATGCTATCGACGTGCGTCCCACCCAGCTGTGCAAAGCCTCGACCACCAACATTGCTATACCGGCCTTTAAGCTCACCGTTTGAAAGACTTCTAGAACATGGTAGCTTAGCACTACATTTTTGCTGTTCAGAAAGGATCTACGATGTCAATGCCTGCAAAAAACCCTAGCTCATCGAACGTCGACTAACTAGGAAAAGGTTCTTTTCAAGAGCATCCAGCAGGACAACAAGAGTCAGCTACGTGCCCGCCGAACGCACGCTAAAAGTGTATGTCGATGCTTAGGCTAAGGCTGCATAAATATGCAACCTAACACGCTTAAATGTTGCAATGTAATATAAACTGCTATGAACAAAGGGTTTATCGGCCTTGTTCACGATAAAATTCACCGCATAAGATATTCTGCAGACGCTATTGTGTGTCCCACAGCAGACGCTTTGAAAACCATCATAAATTGCAGAACAATAAATTGTTGAATTTTCAATCACAGAGTATTAGCTCGACCTGTTAGACCGGATGAGCTAATAGACTTCTCAATTTCCTAATGTATGTTTATAGCAAATGATAATTTTTTAATCATTAATCAGTGTTAAATTAAATCAGTGGCAATAGAATTTATCTTATTTGCTTGACAACCAAACGCCCAATGCATCTACAGTGTTCGACGAATTAAATAAAATCGTTTCATTTTCTCATAGACCCACATGCTTTAGCCGTACATACAACTTGGCAATGCGGTTAAGAACTTTTGTTGAAAAATGCGTAAATCAGTGCGGGATCAACTTCACAGTTCTGCCTGTCTGACAGTTTTCACGCAATCGTGAACAAATATAATTCCCGCCAAACTTCTCCGAAAAGTAAAAGGTAAAAGAGTCTGACGCATGCGTGTCTGAGTGCGTATGTCCGTCCGTAAGTTGAGCTCTTGTAATTAACGTTCAGGTTAACAATGGTACATTTTGTTCTATTCTGGTCCATTTTTACTTTCTTTTCCCGTTTCCCACCCGCCATCATCAGCTCCTTCATTGTCACTCTTCCCCATCCTGTCCTCCATATTTCGTGTACCACGGCTGGAGCTTTTCGTGCTAAGTCCCTTTCACTCTCTTTGGTTAGGGATTTGAGCTGGTTGGATAGACATCACCGAAATAACGCTTGCCTATCTGATGTGCGCGAGTAAGCTCTGAGTGCGAAGGGCGTACAGCTATGCGATGCTGAATAACGTGTATGCATAATTTATATGAGGACGCATACCGCTGCAGACTTAGTATAACCCCACAGGTGGTTGGGTTTAGTATTCAAGCAAAGCCACATCCTGCACCCTCACGAGTCGCTCCTTGCGTGTAGCGAGGGTTGCAGCGCAAGGATTGGAAACGTTTCCGTCGTTCTGACCGTCGGTAGTTGGGTAGCTAAATCATTTTTTAAAGCGAGTTACTCGATAACATAAGCTAAGTCTCAATAGATAACAATTCTGTTTACACAAGCCTACTTCACTTGGACTTATGTCTTATGCCCCTGTTTGCAGTCTACCTTACTTTTTTTTATTGTTTGTTGCTTTCACCCATACAGACCCATCATCTTGCTTCCATTACTTATTTCGTTATTTTTGCGTAACATGCACGCGTCGTCGGCAGGAATGTATAAACCTATAGCTGCCTATGCCGAATCCAGAATAACGTATGAGTACACGTCACAGAGATCGCTTGGTGTATATCGAGACAATTTGTTATAATTACATAACGCACAATTCGCGTGACAAGGAAGGGAACAGTGTCGCAGAAACAACGGAAAGGATTACAGCTCTTGCCTATAGTTGGTCGAACAGTAAGGTCGTGAATCGTGTTTAAATCGTCTTCCAGCGAATGGCGTTACAAAGTTCGGAAATGTAGCTTTCTTTCATTGGGCTATAGAGCTCTGCATGGAGAAAAAGCTCCGTGGAAGGCAGCAGCCATGTATACGCCGCTTCTGAATATTAACCACTACAACTAGTAACCTGTCTGCTATTGGCGAAACGTAAGCACAGCGAAGTACTTCTGTGTGCGCCTCTTCACGTACTTTGTCTTTCGTCCTAGATAAGCTAGGTTAAAAACTTTTGTGCTTACTCATTTAATGCAGTACAGCCTAGTTGGTTTTTGTTTCTTCTATAGCGACTTTATAAAAAGATGAATTTGTGAAATGCGATTTATACAACAAGTCTGAAACCAGCCTTCTCGTTCAGCAGTGGTCCCCATTTTTTCCGATCAGTGATACGCTTCGTAAACGATACGTACTTAATCAACTATCAGAATACATGTACGGTTCTTCTATCTAGATGCATGTTCTGCTTTTGGCAAAGATTCCTTGTTTCAGCGCGGTAAAATTTTGCAGGATCGAAAGCCGGCGGAGCACTTGACCGCGGACAGGTACTCTATACTATTTCTAGCAGTAATCGGACTGCGGATTTAAACTACCCGCAGATATATATATGTACAATTTTTTTGCAATGATGGATTTGCTTGTAAATCACGATTCTGTTCTTAATAGAGTTGAAAGCAAAACTGCACCTTCATTTACGTGTGTGATGCCTAAGGTCGTTTTTCTTTTCTATATATGTATGAGAGCCATATGTTGGTTGTATTACCGCCGCCGTCTCCTGCATGATTGACATGTTTTAATGTGGCGTTGAATGATTTGTTCTTCTGTCGCTTTTGTTTCTTGTTTCCGGCTGTAAAAACTCATCTGTCTACGATTATCTGTTGGCATGTCCGGATCATTTCATTCTGCGTATTTAGTGGACGCGTACTTGTCTATGCACATATCTGCACGTACGTCTACTTCAGTGACACGCTAGCAGGTAGTGTTATACATATGAGAACGTTCAGAGTGTGTCGCAAACAGTCGTCGACCCCTCATTCATCCGGTAAAAGAGCTAGCAATGCTTGAAGCGGTAGCCATATCCGTCGTACCACGCTGACGGCGATACAGTATAAATGTATAGCAGTAACAGCAGGAGTTGTTCGACGTTCTAGTCCATGCACCGTAGTCGTATGCACCTTAAGCTGGCGTTACCGTCGCACTGCCGCAGCCGTCACTATTAAAAGAAGTGGCAGCGGAAATAGACTTGGTGGAAGAAATGATAAATGAAAAATTATCTTTTCTGATAGAAGCTACACTTGTCCCAAGTGCCTCGGGAAATTGGTGGACACATTTGGTCTCGGTGGAGCAGGAGAAAGACATGTAAGGAGCTTAGAGGATGCTCAAAGACGTGGTAAAGCTACAGAACAAATTCGCGACGAGGTGGTAACAGAATAGGGGAGCAAGAGCTTTGTGATCTTTCTGCTCGAAAGCTTGTCAACGCTAGAGACAGACGGTGATCGTCACGGTGCTATACGAGCTACAACAATTTACTGTTAAGCAAGTTGGCCAGCTAAGGTATAGTATCTGCTTGAGCCAGCTCGAAAAGAAATCGAGATTAACTTGACAATGTTTTCGCGAATGGTACGTACATGAAAATTGAGGATCCAGATCCAGATGTTGGTTTCGTGTCGATTCCTGTAACCTCTAAGAGCAGGTTCCACATTGTTTTCAATTTAGGTCGTTCAAAAAGCAGGAAGTGACATAGAAATGGGAAAGACTTACACTCGCAACGTAGAAATACAAACAGCTTAGGAACTATGTAAAATAGTTCGAATGCACGATTTCGGCTATTTCTTTATAATGATCCAGAGTCTGTATTTGGACTTGTACTTTAATGATCTACGGTTGCGAAGGTCAGAAATAATATCTGTTAGAAAGACACTAGATTTTCTCAGATAAGCAATGTTTTTCAAATGTCATGCTAAATATTCTAGTTAGTTTTGCTGGCTCTATCATAGAGCTGATTTGCTTACATTAGTAGAACTATTAATAATACTTTGACATCGATAGCAGTCAGTAACCCGGGCGAAAACCTCCAAATTAAATTAATGAATGCAATGAGATTCAGTGCGGTCAAACATCAGGTAACGTTGATCTGAGAATCTGGAACGTACCAATTCATTTTAGTTCCGCAGCCGGCATGTGTCAGCAAAGGTTTTCGTGTTTCTGAGCTGCTGTTTTTTTCTACACTCCACTGCTTTTGGGTCTGATCAGGTTTTGCGTCAGTTACGAAGTGCTGAACAGAACGCACTGGAGCCTTTCGTAAGCCGTCGTAAAGTAGTGGGCTATGCGAGATTTCAGTAAGCCATAGTTAGCAACCATGTAGCATGATAGAAATCTATTCAAAATTGTTTACGCATCTACTGAAGACAGCTTTTTAAAGGGAGACTGATTTTTCGAGCGAGACTAAAAAATTTTGCTTTGCAAGCTTTTTGCTGGTTCCGTAACGGAAGACCGGAAAAATAGGATTAATCACGAACTACTGCAAAATCCCTTATAATTGTATCTGTGTGGCAGTCAACGACGCATTTGGTCGACTTTATAAGAAGTTATTGTGTGGCTCCTCACGTATTTACACACAACCACGGCCATTAATCACACCGTGAAACTAACACTCTCTGCTGTTTCTGTATCACAATAAAAAATCATGGATAGGATGAAAAAATACAATATGTCTACAGAATTCCGTAGTTGTAGACCACATGCTTACGGTACGATGTAAGTGCCAAATTAATTTATTTTAGTCAATTTTGGTATCTACCAATATCACAAACTGCTTTCCAGTCCAATAGTTTAAAGCAACTTTACAGACAACTTTCTAAAAGCCGCGCTGTTAATTCAAGGTCGCTCGAGGCGTCTCAGGATCCGACCTGGTCATGAATGCGCAAGCTGTGGAATTGAGCAGCTGAATAATTAAAAGCCAACACATTGCATACAAATAGAAAAATGGAAAAAAAAAGAGGAATCACCAGTATCTTTTTAGGACATTGTCGGTTATTGTACAGAAATTAAAAGGGTCAACACGAGGCGGAGTCGCGCGAACAAGTGTAATTTGTCAATCGCATTATAAGACCAAAGACGAGTCTAATTTTGTTTATAGAGCAAAGTAGCCAAAAATATATCCTTTTAGAAATATCTAGCTGTTCTGTAAGTGTACTATATAAAAAGTGATGTGGCGCACTTGATTTAGAAGAGGACAGAAAAAGCAGAATAGCCAGGCGAGTTCAGAACCTTTCTGAACACTCAAGACGCGGTCTGAGCTCCCAGAGGAATTGAAAGCAAAAACTTGTCCGCATCTCTACAGCAGCAGCTGTGGTTCCTGAACGATAGATATGTCTAGACAGGACTGATGGGCGGACGCCATCTTGAAAGGTCTTCGGAGACGACCTTCACTAAACTGTAACTGTGCTGAAAAATGTGTATAGGCTTAGCTTGGCCGATTTGCAATCTAAATCCGAATGAAATTAGTTGATCTTAATATATGAGATATGGACGCTGAACAGGAGAAAAGCTGCTCGCTAAGTTAATTTAACAATAACAGTCATGATATATTATATTAAAAGTAGCATACTTGTGGGCATTTTATTTTTGAGCTTCATAGTACTTGAGGGGGCTAAATGCAGCTATATTCGGAACTCTTCCAATCGTTGGAGAGGAACATGTATAAGGAGATAGCTTGAGGCTCTTATGAATCAATTCAATTTTTCGAATTGGTCCGTTTAATAAAATAATCGTACTATGTAATAATTTTCTTCAGTATTAGTGTCGTCACGCGTAATTCACTCGTTTCATGCTCATGCCTTGGCAAGACGTCCACAATTCCGCGTCCATCCTAGCTAGCGACTAAAATTCATTGATTTCAGCGTTTGTATTATAGTCGATAGCCCCGGGCCAACGAAAACTAGCTTCCCTTTCTACGAATCGACCCCAAACCACGCATGTGCTATGGAAGATCCGTATTGCACTTCCGTACTGAGTAAAGCCTCCCTTCTAGTTTTCAAGGAGCTGACGGATGAAGAATGCAGTTAAAGGACAAAGGAGGATGTTAGGATAGAAACTCATGTCCGTAAATAGTATCCTCCTCCCCTGTCCGGTTTTACGTGCGAACAAACGCAACGTGCTATTTTCGCCTCAGGGGAACTGGGATTGGGTGGAGACAGTGGAGAGCAGGTCACCCGGTATCATCACTCCATTTGTTCGTTACAAGCCTCTCTGTGAGTGAGTGTCCTTGAACGTGTTGAACAAGGTGAAAGGCCAAAGGATGGCTACATGCAGATGGTGCTGGCGATGATGTTGCTTACGTGATATTAAGTGGTGTTAGAAGCATAGGCGGCCTGCACGTTAGAGTAAAAAAAGAAACGAGATAAGGTAAAGGACAAATAAAAATAAAGGCCTTTAGAAAAATCCGAGAAACAGGGAGACCTTGAAGATTACACGGATATTCTAAACAACTGTGAAGAGAAACATCTCTAAAATAGAATTAACTTATGGCGGCTTTATTTACTATATGCTACCTGTGACACTTGATTGACAGTCGAATATTTTAATTGAATGATTATAAACACAGTAATAAATTGTATCCTAGAATGTGAAATTATTGTGTCTATGATAACTATGCTATTCGAATAACTATATATGCTTGCTATAATGTCCCTGTGTGGGGTGTACCACTTCAAACCCCGCCAACGATATAAATATCACACGATTTGTGTGAATAACGATAGTTTATATGCCATGGCCAGCCGTGAGGATTTATGCTCGTTTTTTTTGCCCTTCTTTTCGTCTGCTAAGACCGCACGTTAATCTGATGAATACTATAATATTTTACTATGTAGATGTTTTTACAGAAATCTTGCAAGTTACGGAGACTAAGCCAATCTGAGTAACAGGCGCAAGCGGTGACCACTTATGAAAGTCAATAGAAAACTTTACAGAAAATATTCCTGCAACGAAAAACTACAAACATGCTGAACATAATGATAAATATTGTTTTGATTGTTCATAGCATTTTTATCAAAATGTCCAGGGTTTAGTATACACAAGAGATAAAAAAAAATACAAAAATTAGAAGTTCCGGCGAAAGGTGAAGTTCGACGAAATGATATTATGTATTTTAAGCTTTTACCCTACCAAGACTCGTATCGTACAGTCCGAAAGGGTTCATAGACAGTAAAATGTGAAAAGACATAACAATATGGTACAAAAAAGGTACGTATTTCATAAACATTTACTAGGCCCTTAACCCATGCAGTTTTTCTAGAAGCGATACCGTCAGCCACACCACAAAACGTTCACTTATCGCTCCAAATGCCAGTTACTTCGCCACTTGCTTTTTTGATATGATGACGTGATGGTGGATATAGTAAAATTGGTTCTAATTCGTTCTTCCACCGCACAGTTCTCGTTGCTATGAATAGATATACCTTATTATTATTATGACCAGCTGACGTCAGATTGATATAATGGCACCGTTTCGCTTTTCAAATCTTCCCGCTCAAATATCATGTATACTCTGTAACGTCAACTAAGGGACTGCTTCCTCATTGAGCAGACGGATTTTGGGGGCCCAACCAGAGTGAGTAACAACCTGTTGATCGCTTGTTGGTCGTTTGAGTCTGTGCGCGCCAGCCGCTGGGAGTAGTGCTCACGTCTCCGTTTCTTCATAACTCCTTTTTTCACGTAAGTATCTTGTAACTGAGCCCAAGGCTCAAGGTCGTACCGCTCACGGTGTTAATTTTGATAGCAAACTCGGGCGAAAAGCCATCGCATTGTTTGTAACATTGGCGCCAAGTCAGCGTCCCTCTCTGCCAGTCTACCAAAGCCAGCCCACTGTAGAACCCGCGACTGCTAGCCGGCTGCAATTGTTTGGAAAATACCAGGTGAGATCGTAATGGTAACCCTTTTTCAGCTTGTGATTATTTGCTCTTACAATCATCTATTAGCCCAGGCTATGCTCTGTATCGCGACAGGCGTATTCGGTGATTTTGCGGGCCCAAATATAGTTTATAAAAGTATTAAAGTATTAAAGTTTGAATTTAAAGATATTCTAAGTAATGTTTTTTTTATCAATGTCTGTAATACTAAACGCAAATTCTCCTACTACAGAGTAAATTATTTTTCATGATAATTTTGTTAATTCGTTTGAGCTCACTCTTCTCATGGCTTCCTGTCTGACAGTGAACCACCTAATAGACAAATTTGTTCCACAGGACATTATGCTGGATTATATGTTAGCATTTTCATGTTTACTTCTATTTACACCTATCAGAAAAAGCAGGGTCGGTTGCATATGGCTGACTTGCCACAATGCACTCTCTAATCGACAACGATAGCGGACATTTATTTGCTATTGACGGGGGTCCGATGGATGGCGTTGCGTCCATGTTGACTGTAAAAAGGGAAACGTTTCTTCCGTAAGGAACGTATCAAGACGATCATGATGAAGATATGATGAACGAGCAGATGGACAGCTTGAGGCGCTCGTACAAACGCTATTGCCCTATTGCAGTAATATTGTTTGCGGTTATGACGTCCAAGTAGTCAACTGTTACGAGGTCAATGTGTCGCGTCTGTTTATCAGAAACAGTGTCGTATAATAGAAAATATAATGAACTATAGCCAATCGTCGACCAAAGTTCGGATGAATGAACATGTTTTCACAAAATTAAATTGGCTCGAATACAATTATTGTTTGACGTTGTAAGTGCAATAAATTGTGGAGGTATGATGTTCATACTTAAACTTTTCATTAAAAATTGCAATGTGCTCTACAGTACTATTATGCAATACGTGACCTTAGACTGATTTCAGTTTTTTGGTCTCATGTTCAGAGGGTAACTTATATAATTTTGATATTACCTAGAATAATTACTCTTTCAGGCAAAATTGTACTTGGAAGGATGTGTCTGGGAGAGTGATTTTCAATAACTGGAGAACGATTGTATGTATAAAGAATATAATCATAACAGGGATATCTTTAACATGAAAATGATATTATTGTTGTACCTGTAGGCGTAATCTATCATCTATGTACAACCGTAAGCCTGAGAACCGAATTTTTTAAAAAATCCCCGAGGAAATTTTTCTTGGGGAATAGGCGGACATTAGTTCCATCTTGTGATATTATTTATAATCCATATAACTGGTACACAACCGTTGGCTGAAAAAAAAAAAGAAAGTTTTTTTTCGTTATTACAGGAAGTAGATGTAGGGTGTTAATGAGTTTTTATTAGACATTGTGGTATACGCCCTTCTACATCGCTGCCAGTGTTTAGCGCCAGCGGTATGGTCCGGTTCATGAAATCGCATAGACTCATGGTATTTTCACCAATCAAGCATGAAGCCAACAATGGACTTCTTATCAAAGTAAAGTAATGCTTTATCCCGTAGGCAATTCAGCCATATCTTGTCATCAAATAAGTGGCCTGTGCGATCGTTAATTCAACTGGCAGCAAAGAAGATTATGCCACGAGGCTGTAGGTTTCGGTTACTGTTTGTTATCAAACTTTGTATAAGTTTGGATCATATCATCATTTGTTGATCAACTGTTATACAGACTATAGCCAAATAATCAGTTTTTTTATTGACTGGCGGGCTCTAACAGTTAATCTAGTGCGAGGCTTTCAACTTAATATGTTGATTAGTCTTGTCATAGTCCTATACTCAATGACAGCATACCAAAGAGAAATTACTGTAGAACACTCTTGAGACGATTGTAAAAATCGAAAAATAACTGTTAATATTCACCCGAATCATACAGCAGTTGGGTATCCTTGATGGGATTTGAAGCGGCGACAATACCAGCATTTCTTAATCCAATACTTCCTCGACTTCTTTCAAATTTTAGATTGAGTATATTGTGTACTTCGGCCTAGTAGAAGCACCATGCCGTTGATTAACTAGAAAATCTATCAGTTTATTGATGTATAAATTACGCGCTTTTGAAGATAGCATAGAGACAATGCGAGGAGTTAGATCACTGCGTAAGGTTGCATACAATCATTTGCTTAGCTAAATTCAATCAATTCTCATCACTTCTTTGTCACCTCCTCAGGGGGTAGTATGGATAGTAATGTGGAGACATCGTTATTCGTTAACATGTTTAATCACAAATACTTATGTTATTCTTCATGCACTGACCGTCATATAGCTCTGAGTAAACTGACAGCCACATCTCAACAAGCGTTTAGGTTATTACTGGTATTATTCATTGATTTGTCGGTTTGATTCGGTTTCTGCAAATACCGTAATGACTTTTTTAATTGGATTATCGCTTTTTGACATTTAAAGAACTCCCGTTCCCATCAAAATCTGATTCATAATGGTTCACGGAAACAGCAAAGGGGATAATTTCTGGAAGGACTTCATGATTGGGGGAACAGCGGCGGCAGTTTCGAAGACCGCAGTAGCGCCACTTGAACGCGTCAAGCTTCTTCTACAGGTTCAAGATGCTTCCAAGCAGATTGCAAAAGAAAAAATGTACAAAGGTATGCTTATCTAAGATTTACCAATTTTTTTAAATTTAAAATATTATTATTGCTTTTTAAATGGACGGTGTACCATTGCGCTGTGATTTTTGCCAGAGCAGCTTACCTCAGCTAATGTTGAGTGCATGATGTCTATTTTACTATATATTTCCAGGTATGGTCGACTGTTTTATACGTATCCCGAGAGAGCAAGGCGTCCTTTCCTTCTGGCGTGGTAACTGGGCAAATATCATCCGTTACTTCCCAACGCAAGCTCTCTCGTTTGCCTTTAAGGATCGTTATCAAAAGATGTTCTTAACCGGAGTTGACAAGGATAAGCAGTTCTGGAGGTAATTCAAAATATTATTTACTATTTGAGTCTACTTTCTTTTCAATCGGAATATTGAAAATGGTCGAGTCAGATTGCTTTCTAAAGAGCATGTTTGATATATCGGCAAATTGAGCGCCATATTTTACGTTAAAGCTTGTTCTTTTTGTAGGTACTTTGCTGGCCAGTTAGCAGCAGGTGGTGCTGCTGGCGGAACGTCGTTGTGTTTCGTATACCCATTAGATTTTGCCAGAACTCGACTGGGCGTTGACGTGGGAAAATCTGCGTCGGAGCGTGAATTCACTGGTCTATTTAACTGCATGGGCAAGATCTACAAAACAGATGGTTTCCTTGGTCTCTATAGAGGTTTTAACGTATCTTTGCAGGGTATCATTATTTACCGAGCGGCCTACTTTGGCTTATTCGACATGTCAAAACAATATATGCCCAACCCCAAGGACGTGCCAGTTTATATATCGTTTACGATTGCTTTTGTGGTGACAACGACGGCCGAAATTATTGCCTATCCGTTTGATACAGTTCGCCGTCGTCTCATGATGCAGTCTGGTCTTAAGCAGGAAGAGCTGCTTTACAAGGGCACTGTTGACTGCTGGAGCAAGATTGTTAGGAATGAAGGCGCTGCGGCGTTCTTTAAGGGCGCCTTCTCGAACATGGTGCGTGGTGTTGGTTCTGCGCTTGTGCTTGTACTTTATGACGAGTTCAAGAAACTTTTTTAGTTAGTTTAGATAGACAAGATTTCCTAGAAGAAACTTTAAAGTTGAGTATGATGTTACGACTGTATAACTTGTACCAACTTCTAAGGAAAGCCGTTCTAAAGTACTATTTTTCCCCCTACGCGCCAATACTAGAAATACAATTTCGACTTGATCTACAATCATATATGTCTTTTTTTATTTATGGTGAAGTTTCATTGGAATTCAAAATTTATATGTCAGGAGGCGGAAGCATTTAGTACACACAAACGATATTACAAACACGTTTGTGACATTTTTAGTTATTTGTTTTTACGAATCATTTTTATATAAAAGTAAGCGGGAATAAATAAAATGGACGCTATGGTCAGTAAATGTGTGTTGTAGCAAATGATTGAATACTAAAAATAAAAAGAGACGCAGTACGTTCACTAACAGTTCAGCTATAACACGTTTCAATTATTACTAAAGGTCAGTTAGCTAACTTTCTTGTTAGGAGTTAAATCAACTTTTCCCATCAGGATCTTATGATGGATACCAGGGCTATCATCATAGGCTATTGTATAGGGAGAGTCTATTTCGGCTAAAAGGTAGTGACGACCTAATTATCGCACGCACATGGCCTTTAGGATCCACAATTTACTGGCTCTTTTCTATGGAGATGCTCGTATAAAGCATATAATGCTCGCGAATACCTATTACATATATATATATATGTTCAAGTTATCAAGTATCTAGTTACTCAACACCATCAATAATCCGTGCTACTATATACACTGTGAAGAGATAAGGAAAAGGTAAGCTAAGGAATGGTCACACAGCTTGAAATAGTATAACACGTAAAAAAGTCTCTCCATCTGCGTGTGCGGGTGAGCCATGTTAGCAACTGCTTTTGATAGGACTTTTAACATACGGGACTATCTAATTAGATTTGTTTGTGATCTTATGGCCCTGCAATTTTGGTCATTCAACAATTAGCACGATAAGCGCGACTGTATTTCTTTTGCTGTTTCACCAGAAAGCTCCTAATCGCTTCGACAGTAATGTGTTGTCAGATCACGCAACTACTCTACTGAATACCTCAACAACAGCAAGTCTCAAGTCTGTATTCTAAATCCTCTTGCGTTCGATCTTCTCGGTCCCATCTTAGTCTCTCTTCATACACGGCGTTGTTATCCAATGTCTCTCTTGTCCACCTTAGTCTTATCATTCAATGTATGTTCTTCACTGAAGTGAATGTGCAAGTGGATAGCATTGTTTCTGCCCGACTCCTACACTTTCATTCGTTTAGCTGGACATTCAGGCGTGTATTATAGGAAACTCTGTGTTCGGTCGAGCCCGCCACACACGCCGCTTGCTGGGTACGTCCTAGGCTTTCGCTTTTTCAAAACGGTAGTATCTCCTTCTTCGTTTCGTTCCTTTCGTTATTAGTGGTGGTGTAGCCGGCTCCGGCGGATGGTATTTTAAGCGATGGGGGATGGCAAAGCAGAGCTAGTGGGTAGCCCTGCGTAGCAATGGAAAACATGTGTATTGCATCACTGCAAAATGACTCTTTTCTTCGGGGCTGCGTGGCGTGGCCGACTTAGGTATCTTTCGTTCGTTGTAGTAGTGCTGGCGGCAGCATTTCGAATAGGAGATTGTGAAACGGACAGGAGCAAAACAGGCTTCGTATCCCTGGATAGCACAGAGAGCGAATAGTGAACGAGAGACAGAAAAGAGTCAAATCTGAGTCACCATACCCAAACAGTCCAAAAGTCGAAAAGGTACCCACAGTAGGTGCTACAGCCACTAGTGCGCATCCCTGCCAATTCAAGTTCAGCTAGTTGTTGAAACAACTGCTAGTATAAGGGAAAAGGAGGTACAAGCTGGCTGCTGGTCCGTATAGGAAGTATAAGCTTCATAGCGCCCTGTCGACCGCTCGCCTGAGTACATACGCAGGGTTTGTTGGGTACATATGGGAGCAACTCGCTCCTCACAGACTCAGCTTGCAAAGAAGCGAGAGCCCTTTGGGTGGAGCATATATATATATATTGAGAGAGAGGAAGAGAGCGGAGGAGCGCAAAAGGCCAAGAGGGTTCTCTTAGCCAGCTAGAAAGGATGTTCTACCAGTGCACACAAAGAGATAGTTGCTGCTGCGCGGATATTTTGACGATGACGGCAGCCGAATAGGAAATGGAGTAGAGTTTCGGATCTGTGTGCGTCACTGTGGGAGTTGTAACTCGAGGTCATGCTTTGGTGTATTACAATGTCACTGTTGTCGATGGCATTCAAAACTGTGTATATGTGTATACGTCTGTTTGCCACAAAATAGGCGCAGAGTAGAGCAGCGCACCAGGGAAAATAAGTTGAAAGACATGTTTTAGGGAATTCGTAGTTTTTTGCCTTAGGCGGAAGCTGTGAGAGGATTAAAGTTCCCAACTGTATTCTAACTAATCCTTGGCGCGTAAAGTTACAACTACTATATACATGTTTGCAAAGGGAATAACAACTTAACTCACAAATTCGGCTTTCATGTTGCTTTTTGGTCAATTGATTGAGTGGTTCATTATTATATAATATTGCTATAGGATATAGCATGGTGCAGTCGCCATACTTTGTCTAACTATAAGCGAATCGTAGAAAACGCAGTATGTTATAGTGAAAGGATCATTCATTTTTCTTCAATTACGACCCTAATATCTCCTTGAAGTCTAATGGATAGCGGTCACAAGTATTACATTTGAGATAAACTTTAATTCGTGTATTACAATCAGGATTTAAAATAATTACAAAAAAGAATCAACGTAACCTATGTTATATGGCATGAAACGAAGACAAGGTTAAAAAAAACTATCAGAATTCCAAATTTCGCTTAAATTCTTCTTGCGCTGCTTATTACTTGCATTAAAATTACACTGTTGCTTACATAATTTCAAAGTATGCGATATTAAATGGTTCTTTGCAAGCGGATTATAAAATTTGACTTTGGATTTCTAAAATTCGTATTGCTAAGTGAAGTTAGTTGAAAACACCTTATTCTTGCTGTATATATGCGTGTATATTTGTAAGTTCAAGATCATTACCGTAATTAAGTATGTGGCGCATAAGTATGAAAAAAACTAAAGAAAAGGGAAACTACGAATATAAGCAGTCTATACATTAATAACGTGTCTATGTAAACATGTCGTTCATTCGAACAGTTTTTGCGATCTCAGATGATCTGATCGTCTATTCGCTTCTAAAAACTGTTTGTCTGGATATCGAAAGATTCGGTAGGCCGAATTAGCCTGTATGGTCCTCCATCCGTTACAAGATTAACCGATCTTAGTAATTCTAACAGTGTTGGAAGACTGAGGGTATCGCGATCTTTCTCACAGCGTAGCATGATTTTGCGCAAAAATCTATTTCGAACCTTTTGGTAAAATGAATATATTTTTTACGGCCATTACACTTAAGACAGTAAATATACTTGGGTAAGCCGAGACCTTTATAAATTGGACTCTTAACTGGAGTATTGCGCTCTAAAGTGGTATATTTAATTGTGTTTGTAATGTACATTTTAATATTAAAGTTGCGTTTCAGGACCGCGGTCTAAAGTCGCGCGCATTCAGCAACTGGAATTAATAGACCGTTTAGCTTGTTTGGAGTGAAACTATATTTGTACTGCGATACAATATAGAAATAAAGGATGCTCGCTCACTTAATTTCAGCGTAGCTTCCGGATGCAAACGTTGGGATGCAATAATCCGAATACCTAGATCAATAAAGAATTAAACTATAACTTATCGTATGTATATTAGGTGCGATCTACCTATGCTTGTATAGCAGCACAACATTCACCATAGATATACATATAAATGAATATACGGTATTTATATAGGTCTATATCTAGGAAGGCATATAGGCGCGCTTTTAATTTAAAAAACGTATTCATGATCGATAGACTTTAACGTGGATTCTGTATCTAGCTGTAAATTGAAGGCAGAGCCTACGGATAGGATAATAGGAGCGCCCCCTAACCTTGTTATTAGCGAGAACCAGTTCTTTTAACCGCGACCGCAAAAGTGCTAATCAATGCTATCTAAGAAGAGAATTGTGCAACAATTGTTGGCATCTATTGTAGTCATTTTGTTCAGAAAAACACATATTTGTGTTAACCTTTATAAATCCGTTTTTAAAAACGTGTTTCACAGGTAGACTATTAATCGAGATCCTACGGTTGGACTTTATCGAGCAGTTTCTTCTGCTAAAAAGTTACAGACGATTCGTCGTTGTTCGGCCATAAAACCAGACCGTAAATTGTATTCCTCAAGTTCTCTGTATATACTTTATCTGAACGAGACTTCCTTAAAAAATACACATGCATTATGCCATTCTGTAAGTTTTTGCTCGCACGAAATAGCTCTAGCCGCGTAGCTCAACATTACATACAATGGGATTTAGTACCATGTATAAGCACCAGCGGATAGGTAGTATTTCAAACAAAATCTTTAACAATCTGGCAGTTAGGCGTAGTATATATATAAGCCTACAATAAAGAAGAACACATTTGGCTCTGTATTGAGTGTAATTGACGAAGCCCGAAGTATATAACTGAATATGGTTAGCAAGATCATTTTAACGAGTCCAGGACGAGATTCAACACTTATACATCGAAAGAAAGTACTATTCTGTAATTATTTTGCCTTGATGCATAGCAGTTTCTGCTTTTTTAACGCCTGACGGATCTTCCTTTAGCAATTTTTATGTGACATGTCAAAAAAACAGGATTTCATAGCAACCTGCTTGGAATGCATATCAATAGCAATTTCAACAGAAATACACACAGACATTAAACTTCAGGAATCTCTAGCCAATTTCTACAAGAACATAGATATTTTAATTAGTATTTAGTTACCTAGATATGGTTGTTCAATACGCTGTATAATGAGTACCTGTAATAATGACTTCTCCTTCCTTAGACAGTTTACCGTGAAGTTTTACTTGTTGGTGATATCTTTTTGTAAGAAGGAGCTAATTTCCCAACATCCAGCTCACCCTAAACGTGAACCGATATGTGTTTAGGGAGGAGTCTTGCTCCTTTCGTGCTGTATGTATCTTCTTAATGCAGTAATTGTGCGCTCGTCTAAAAGTAGCGATCTACTCTATCTAGAAGATCTACTTTTGATTGTGGTCATAGTTCTCGCCATAGCAGATGTCACCCGTTAAGAAAGCAACGTTCTCTCTGATTAGATTAATTAACCACATGGTTTACTGGACCGCTGGTCGAACTTAGGGACTATAATATTTGGTACCAACTATCGGCATTTGATTCTACGAGTAGATTTTTATCAATCCTACGTCACATTATGGTAACATATATTATTAACTAACACCTATCAGAAATGCCAGATATTTATACCACTAACGTTAATTAGTTGGTACTTAAAGAAAAGTAGATCATTCTTGCCACGTTTGTAGCTTGAATATCTAGTTGAGCTCACTTGCGAAATTATGCTTGAACAAAGAAAAAGGTTCATTTATTATCTGTAATAAAATGAATATAACATTAATTTTATTACCTTCGGATACTAGTGAAGAGTAAAAGTCATTCGAAACAATAAGCCAAATTGTTGTCTATCTTTTCCATAAACGCATTGAAACCGAAATATCGTTGGAAAAAGATTACTCTTCCGGCTCGAACAGATTTGGCTCATGATCATTGAGGTCATGCTGACTATCACTACATAGTGGCAGGAGAATATAAGGACATTATAAACGGTAGAGGCAATGATCGAGCGGTCTGCCTTCGTACGGTTAAATAAGAGAACAAGCGTTTAGACACCACGAAATCACTGAAGCGCTACAGGCCCAAGGGTAGTGCGCCAACTATTATAGATAGGCTAGAGAATTGTTCAGTGTTGTTGTTGCTTCTCTAGTGTGCTCTATAGAGCCAAGCCACTCGTTGTTCAGAAAGGAAAATTAGATGGTATAGATTTTCCTTGAAGATGTCAAGGAAACCCAGTCCGCTATCTGCCACGTCTGTTGCCTTGCTTGCTTTTGACCACTGCCATGCGCTTTGGACGCCCAGAATTATCAATGAATATCTACTTATATAGTTTGATATGATGTATGTATAAGTGTGAAAAGCAGATTACCTACCTTCTATTAGCGGTTGGTCGCACAAAACCTGTGATGGTCGTACTGGGTATTTCAGTTTTCTAGCTAACTTCGGCATAATTAACATCACACGAGAGTAGATCTGAAGCGGAAACGATTCAACATTGAGTTGCAGTCCGAAGCTGTCGGGAGACTACGATAGGCAAAGGATAGCAAAAAGCCTAGGTGCAGGCGAGTGAAATGTCCGTTTAGGGGCAGAACTATTGAGACATAGGTTAAAGCGTTTCGTTTTGGGTGGTCATGTGGCGGGTCGCTCAAAAGCTAAAGTGTCATGGGGTCAAGAGAAAACGATGGTTGTTGTCTAAATCAGTAGCACCCAGTCACGGCTCATGAAGCTCGGCTTCTATTAATGCGTTTATAGCAAAATAGCTAGATGATACCTGGCTTTAATGATAAACAACGTATCGAATGCTAAAATGTCACCCGCATAGATATCATGGTTTTTTCAGGCGCTAGGCAGTGTAGCTACTCTTAAGAACGGAAGGTTCGGAGGGTCTTGCTAAATATTGCTCAAAGTACGGTCGATTTCTGCCAACTGCCTTGGTTAACTGACTCGAAGCAATTTTCCGTAATGATACGGATTGGATGAGAATTCTAATTCATCATCCTTAATTTTCCCCTAAAAAACACATAAAATGCAAATATAATTGTGATAAATTGAAAAAATCTTAGCCTTGCAAATATATTTTCCAGTATAATTGTAAATCGATATTAATTGACACTTGAAACTCTTTATAAATATACAGTCCTCGATTTCACTATGTTAGTGCTACATTTAAGAAAAAGAACTAGAACTCTTCAGATTCTGTTATCATCGCGTTAACATTCATGCAAAAAACAGTCATTTTTTTTCCCGATTAACGATTGCTTACACGGATTTTAAACGGTGAAATTGAATCCCACGTAATTTTGTAACAGATCAAGTAAATCACTATGAACTCTACATGTTCTATCAGCTATAACGTGCAGCATTACTCGCACCACATTGCTCGCATCTCTTACAAAGTGTATGAAGCCGAATTCAATCTTGACAAAATACAATAGGCAACACCGAATGACGCATGCTGAGAGTATAGCATAGATAGGTCCGCTTCAGCACATCAAACGGTTGCTGTTTTGGGCACATCGTTGGGCTCAGCAAAGAATGAGAATGGGGGAGAAGCTCATTTTAATAGCGACTAATCGGCTCAACTTCAGCGCGGCCCGCCGCTGGAAGAAGAAACTCTTTGTTTCTAGTTCCTTTCTATTGAATTGCAATATCTTGCAATGCCCCATGGTTCCATGTTGAAGGGGGCAGAAGCTAGAGGTTGGTTGGAAGTTGAGAGGCGGTGTCTGGACGACGGGACTTGTAATGCAAAATTTCCCTCTATATTAACTTTAATCCGCCGCTCACCTTCTGTTCTTCTTTAGCTAATGGCGACTAAGCCGTTGTGTGTTTGGCTCCCCTTATAAACGCTGCGCGCAGTGGCTTCCGCTGTTTTGTTAGCGAAGATCCACTGAGTCATCATACAACCGTGTCTTTGAGACTAGTCCCTGTATAACTGCGACTCGGCAACCTGATCCGCTCACAGATTCTCGCCGGTCGTATGTGGCAAGGGACATCGCAGTTGTCCCAATGGCACAACGCGTAATGGCAGGTCGCCCGTTCTACGCGGCATGTACAAGTTAATGTGTTAAACATGAGATGTCGGCTGGTGTACAGGTAAACTAATGTTATTTATATCTATGTGGTAACTATCATATTTGCTGGACGTAGTGCAAAACGTATAAACGGGAGAAGTATCGTAACAATAAAAATTGTACCGATGAATATAATGAAATAAAATTTTCAAATAGTAAGGAAGAAGTTAAAAATTTGATATACAAACATTTGGCTTACTCATGTGTATCCCGAGCAGATTTGGCTGCTACATTGTGGGCCGTAGAATCCGATTTCCTCGGACGAGACGCACAGTGTCGTTTGCTTGCCCCCCACCTTTAACGAGAATAGAAAAACGGAAGGCCGGAGTGTTTGGCTTTTGTCGGGTTCTTCGCAGTCATCCGCCCTTCTTGGAGGTGTCTACTTCGTGATGATGTTGTTCCTCGTGGACAACATGAGATACCAAGGCTCTTTTTCGTCTCATCGCTCATCTGTCGCCGCGTGCATCTGCGCTAAAACTCAGCGTCATGCCCACCTCACACATCTTCAGGCAAACAAGCGAATTAATGGCAAAATTCTGTTAGCGGTACGAAACTCGATAAAATGTAAGGACAGTAGCGAAGATGTGCAGATGCTGCAAAAAGCCGAAATATAGGCGTAGAGACTGAGAGACACGTGACCTTACACGCGACTCGTGATGCCGAGCGCACTCGTCCGACGCATAACGGACTGAACACTTCATGGACACTGCGGGACTTCACAAGACTCAACTCCCCCGAAGTGCACTTTGTCAGAACAGTGAGGTGGGCACTTGGCAGCGAAAACTCTCCGACTCGTTGATGAGCAGGATGTCGAAGTAGGAGTGATTCGGGCAGTTAGAGGCACGAAACGTAAGAGTTGAAGCTTGGAAAGTGGCTTTGCCGGGAGTGTTCACTGGCCAGGTAGCGGGCAGTTAAGTTGTCCATCAGGGGACCAAGATCATCTCTAAATATGCCTGGTGATCATAAAAGGTGAAGAATAAAATGAGTCATCGTATAAAAAAGCAAAAATAATTGTGTTACGAACTTTTCGATGTTTATATTAGTAACATGAATTTTGTACAACTCATGTCCAGAGCATTGCATCTACTAGGTGGATTATTCCTAATCACACACAATCCAGCAACACCAGCTTTCCCTTAACGCTGATGTTACAACAGATATTTAATGCCATTTCCTAATTCTTGCAGAATCGTGGGCGAGCATAGGAGGCCATAATGACACTCGGCGAATATATTAACGTCTTCAGATGTGAAAACTTTACAATTAGTTCCGTTTATGGTTATTCTGAAAACAGAATGGGAGGACATCTTAGTTAATCGTAACTCTCATTGAAGATCAAGGACGTGGATCGACAGAAGATCTATAGAGTAGCGACCCAACTGAAGTAAACTGGATTGAGAGAATAGATCACGAAGTAACCTAATCAAATAAGAAACGATACATAAAAAACGAGTAGTTTTTTCTTTTACATTTTGATGCAGTAAATTTTGCGAATAGACTAATTAAATAAATCTAATCTTTATGGTTAAATGTTTTAAGCGACAACTAGTAAAAATATGCGCACCCACTATCATTAGTGTGACACGTACAACGAAAACCCGTTTAACTGTCCACAGATCTTAAAATATCGAATTTTTTCTCGCCAACGAGGTACATCACGAGACCGTCAATAGCCAGTAGCAAGTGTAGTAACAAGAAATTGCAAACGAAGCTCTTGGCGGAAATTTATGAGGAAATTCAATGACTCGAAAGATTATTTGCTTTTGCTGTTACCATTTGTGGTTTTATGCCCGTATTCCTAAAAAAATGGCTCCCCTTGTAGACAGCGTCGTATAACGTTTCAGCACATCCATGCTTACTTCGTTTGTGCAAGACTTTATAATAATATGATATTGATATGATATTTTTTTCAATGATTTTCCAATTATAAATTAACTCATTTTGCTTAGCATGCCGGTTGCATGCTCTACATTTCGCATTAGCGACTCCGTGCTTCTTAGAGTATAGCAAAGCGCAGTGCACTACCATTTCCGAAAATCTCAAATTAACTGTAATATCTACAAATGTTGTCATCGTCGATGGCTATGCCAAACGGCAAGAGGGTTCCCGCGTACCCATAGTTGCCTCCACCAAAAAAACGGCCTATGTATTTGACTATGACGACGAGCGGCAAGCGGCCACAATGGGACGGGCTAAGCTGTGTGAAGATATGGAAAGGTCGTCTAGGATCGGTCAACCTTGGCTCTGTTCTTGGCTGCTAGTGACTGCCGCCGACAGGCCAGCCACCGTCAACTGGCTCTACTTCCGCCCCCGTTCTATTTTATGTCGTGCTACTACAGCTAGTGGCCCCAGTTGGACTAGACCAGGATAGGCCGCACACAACATCAGCGGCCGTGCTGCAGCGGAGATCATGGACAGGGGAAAAATAATATTGTCGAACGATCCCCGCGTCTCTCCGCGAACCGTTTCACCGCGCAGAGCATAGTAAATGATGCACGATAGAAACAGGCGTGACGAGGTGACGACTGTCGCAGCAACACGGGGACGGCTGGCAGCGATGATGATGATGATGACAATAACGACGAAGCCGGTTGTGCTGATGGTCGGCGCGGTGGGTGGGGTAGTGCAACAGTCGAAGTCGCGCTGGCTTCGCTACCAGCGGTACATAGCACGCGTCGGATAAAACGTCTCGTTAACTAGTGATGTGATAGCCAAAGGAAGGAAATGAGGACGGCTGGAGCGATAATAGCAAATGTCAGTTGAAGGGGGACGCCAGCGACAGCTATAGACTTTGATATCAAGGGGCCACCAGACGATCTGGAAAAATATGGGAAAACGGTCGAAGGAAAGTTTAGGATATTTCGGGGCTCCAAGTTCAAGGTTTGGTCAAGTTAAATATTCACCCAGATGTTGTTGTGGGTGAATTATCGGCACCCTGGATGGCCGACGGCGACGTTCATGACGACCATAGGGTGCTTTTGTCCGCGTTGATACTTTGATCGTCGTTGTTCGTCGGATTTTTTTTAAGGGTCAAATCACTCAGTAAATTAGATCACTTAGATACCGGGAATACCTGAAAGACATCCCTGACTCACGATTACAACAGCCGCCGTGAGCAGTCCTGACCGATACAGTCGAGATAGCAGGTAAAAGAGAAGTGAATTTACAATTAATTTATCTATTATTTCATGGCGCTAACGTTTGCGTCCTCAACAAAGCCAACGTGCTGAACAGCCGTAATAAGTGCTCTTCTTAACTGTACCATGTTAGTCACACGAATGCTGTAACAGAGGCATGAAATGGGGATAGCTTGGCCAGTAACGTATTTGCGTGCTGATCCTAGGGACACGTTGTTCTCTAGGCTCGAACCCTGGCGTAGATACATGTCGTTTCGTGCTGGAAGCCAGCCATCTGATGGGATGCCTAACGGTGATACCGGACGTAAGACTCGACACGTAGAGGCACGACACGGGTAATAATCATCGCAGGTTGAATATCGCCGCTGAGAGTTTCAAGGGCTTACAGAAAAATACGCCAGATAGTGAAATTAGCAGAACTCTACTTGCGCTGGCTGAAAGCTGCACATTTTTACCCATTGTACATCTTTGTACAACGTTGTTGTTGCATGTTAGGAACCTATACTGCTCAGGTCCTGCTGGATGGTTTGAGTTCCTGTCACGCGTACTCACCTCCTTGCTCGCTACTTCATTGTGCTGTTTTCTCCTGTCTTTAAAATGATGCAGAAGAACATGTTGGATAAAGTACGCGGAACAAGGTCCATCACCTCCGCTGGTTTAGCCGCCCTTTGAGCGAGTAAAGGGCAGGAGACGATGCTACAGGAGGAAGCCCGCCCTCTTGTTCAGGTAGTAAAGTATGGCTGAAAAGGAAACGTCAAAGAAAAGGTAAGCAAAATGCGCTACGTATCTACGTTGTAGTATACCTTCAAGTGTTATGTGTGTGTGCTATACCTACAGAGTTTAAGGAGTGAAGCCATTGTTCCTTGCCGGTACCGAACATTTTTTTGTTATTGGCAGACATTGTTGTTGATAACAGGCGAAAGAGAAACTTGCCTTTCGACGCTTGATACTCCAGCTGCTTCCTTACTTCGATTGTGTTCGCCCTAGCATGGTATCGTACGATATGGCATGACTAAAGCGGAAATTGCAAACATGCACCTGAATCTAAATTAGCGGTAATCGTCATAGAAAAATTTCAACATGCAGAACCGAAATGTACATAGAAATCAAATCGCTCCTATTCGATATAGAATTTGGAAAGAGCGCAGATTAAATGTGTTTAATAATAGGCGTTCTGGAACTATGCGTCGCGATTCTTCCTTTCTTTTTAAATGCCATAGAGGGTGAAAATTGTATAGCTCTCTAGAACTACAGAGGAATAAACAAGTTAGCACAAGTAGTTTAAAGATTCATAGCGCAGTTTATTTTATACCGTGCTCTATAGATTTAAACGTGTTTCTCGAGAAGGGAGCTCTTTGTACTAATAAGAACTATCAGACTGCCTACACCCCATTGGCTCTTCGATAGTTTTCTGAAATGAGCTAATTACATTAATGGAAAAAATACATTTATGTACTTAGTACGGTCACTAAGCAAGTTGAGCTGCCATATGTATTTATTCCTAGCACATCTTTGGAGCTATAAAATAAGTAATCTTATTATGATTATTATTCTCTTGACAGTACTCAATCAAGTGTTTACGTGAGCTTACGTACACGTAGTTACGTACAATACGTGAGCTCGACAACTTGCGATTACTTGTACCGTCTATTTGCTGCTACAGCGCTTACATTTTAATTGAGCTAGTTAGCTAGTGGCATTCTTCTCAGTGTTCGAATTATAAAACTAAAGGATAGCATAGTCGACTCGGCTTCCTACACGCTTCGCCACATATACGGTAGGTAGGGAGTCTCTCTCTATGGGATAAAAATGGGAATTTTCGTAATAGGCTCCAGCGGAAGACCCATGCAGGACGCAAAGTTCAATAGAATCTGAACGAAATGTTTTCCTACGAGGTAGTCAAGTATGAGCAAGAACGAAAGGATTTTAAGGAAACGGTAAGAGCAAATGCGCTACGTACCTACTCTGGAGCATACCCTAAGGCATTATGGGTGTGCACCGTTAAACATAATGTTGTAGACTACAATTCAAGTTATCAAATTGACGTATATATATATATATATATATATATTTGTGATTTCATTTATTTACTCTATTGTTGACATTCCTATTCTATTTTAAAAATACTCAACCATTATTATTATCTGTATACATGGCGCCTAGCGAAGGTGACAATAAATAACAAGACAGTGCAGAAAAAATGCATTAGACAATTTTGTTTGACAGCATTTGCCTTCCCTAGTAATTCGTAAAGTTTTGACAGACCCATTAGCCCAAATGTAGTGTCACAATTGTCCATATCCGTGCAATATGGCCCAGTAAAATTCAAAACAAAAAATACGAGTCCCAAAATAGCCATATCAATTGACCGTATCTATAGATGTTTACTTTTCTTGTTGAGCTAGCATTGCAAAACGCCTCCCTTTTGTATCTGACAATCGCCAGCTGTTCGTTACATTAACAACGCCTTTCCTCAAATCGACATATCCAATATGATTGTGTTCACTAGGCACCTGAGAAGTTCACTGTGTACTGCCCGCATTATTTCATATTTAAATATTTGATTTAACTTAACATCCAATTTATCACACCAAACACAACTTACGAGATGAAGTTTTATCTCTACAAAATTGACAGTACGAGTGATTGGCATCAAGGCGATAAATAACATTTAGGACCATGCAGATATCAGCACTCAGCTTTGTCCCAAAATATCGCCAGGGGCCAAATCAACATCTTATTTGATTGCATCTTTAAGGGGGCAAATAATACTTATCATATTTTCTCAAAAGGTTCTGATTGATTGTATGAGGGGTTGTAGTGATATGTGTATTCTAAAAATAAGTAATGTGCTATCTAGCTGCATACCTGACTCGATGTAACTATGTGTGAATTTATTTTCACGTTTGGCCACAGTTGAACGATAGGAAACGAGGCTAAATTTTGCACACAGTCTGTCGTTAATTAACTTTTACGGATCCCTGAGTTCAACACACAAACAGAACGATATAGAATACACAAAACTACGGAGATTAATCAAGGTCGACACGTGTCGAAGTGACACGGTTGCAGACGTAACCACTACCTCTATGCCCCGAAGAGATGGTTTCCCCATTATCTGACGAGAAGCTGTATGTGTACACAGTATAAAGTCGTCCCACATTAATTTTCTCTTTTCGATAAAATTGACGAGACATATGTAGAATTCAGTTGTGCTAAAGTAAAGTCCTTTCTTTTCCTCGAATTTGAAGTTTTACTCTCACAAAGCTAATTCTTTTTGGTTGAAGAGCGGTCCTCCTCGAGGAGCCTCAAAAAAGAATCAAGCGTGATAAAGCCCACACCTCCGAATTTCTTGACAGTCTGCCTAGGATTATTAAAAATAATACTAGCAGAATGGATGAGGCGAACACTCTCGGAAAGGTTATGCCATACTCTCTGATGAGCGCTCCGAAGTGTAAGCACCGTTGCTCGGAAATTTCATCTCAAACTCGCCATCACTACTTGGCAGGAGCACAGAAAAGCCACATCTGTAATTTTAGACTGAAGTTAAACATACTCGAAAGGAGAAACGCTTTCACCACACTCTGCTCCGCAGCCATTTTCAATTTTATAACGTAAGTCACCGAAAACCTAAGTCGTACTACAAAGACAATCTATTTTGAAAAACAACGATGTTAGCGTCTAAAAGTGTACGGCATCATTCGTGATAAATCTGTAGTACAAATTCAAATCCATAGCGTAGTCGACGCTAACCTTAAAGAGGCTCAAGAAGTTTTCGGTCCTATACGCCATCCAACTGCGAAAAAAAAAAAAACAGCATAGACCTGGAGAACTTTATCTTTCGTGTTGTTATCCCTACAAGACTTGCGATCTGTCGGAACGAATAGGGAATCTGAGTGACGTTGGCAAGAAGCCGAGGCAGCAAACTGCAGATATAGAAGTCAGAATGAATTCGGCGACATGGCATCAGAATAAACTCGATGTTAAGTAAGAAATCAGAAAGAAGCCGTCCTTAGGGTCGTCCCATTAAAAATGCACGCTCTGATGGAATGGTATATGCGCTTTTGGCGGTTGAAGTAAAGATTTTTACATCAGTACAAAAGATAAATTAAGTTGCAAAAAACACTCGATAGTACATTCGAATAATTATGTCCACAGAAGGCCATATGATCTTGGTACCAAAGTTGACGATCGTGTCAATCAACACGAATATACGAAGTAAACTGTGTTAGTCCCAGCTGTAGAGTGAGTCCGAGTCCTCTTGTTGGTATGATGTTAACCCTTAGTCTAGAATTTCCAATTCATATTAGACTAATTCAGATTAGCTACACCCGTTAGTAATGCCGATTCTCAGTGTTTCATAGTGAAGAGACCTAATTCTGGAAAGCCTTAATATGCTAAGACCTTTATATCGTTCAGAAGTATGAGAAGCCTTCGCAATTAGTGAAAAATACATAAGCGCGTAGAGCAAATGCAAGCCACAGAAATGGGTACCTGGAAGATGCGGGGTGCGCCGCTCATCAATTGCACAATTGAGCAGATTGCAAATAAGTATCACAAGTTGTGCAAAATAGGACGCATAATATATGCATAAACAACGTTAGTAGCTGTCGTGAGTAGGACGGAGTGTATAAACGAGGATCCTTTACTGCATGATATTGAGCCCATTACAATAGTCGAAACTGTATTATTAAAATAAAAAAGAAAAAAAAATAGATGTATTTATTAGGCTAGTAATAGTTGTGTATTGTGAGCGCAATTTAAACTGGAAAGAATTCAAATGTGGGTGTTCTGAATCGAAAAAAATAAATTTTTGACGTAATTTGCACTATGCATTTCGTCAAGGCCAAGGAACTGGCGAAACAGCCTAGGACATTCGCCTTATATAAGGTAATGATGCTATCGCACAAAGCACTACTCGAGAGTGGTTTGCCAAACTCGAAAACGGTATCCGAAACCCAGAGGATGCTTACCCCTCTGGCCGAAAACCTCACTTTGATTCACCATCTGAAGTCACCCTTGAAAGCAGACGACCGATAAAGAATCTGGTAATTAGCCGAAAAGATGGCCTGCGGTCGTTAATCATCTCCCTTCGGTATATACAGCGACTTGGGTGCATCATGACCTTCGCGAATTCAACAAGGTTATTATGGTTAAACTCCGCACTCTAACACTTTGTCCGGTGTCAAGCAGCCTCAATGACCGATTTTTTTACATAAACGTTACGGGCAATGAAAAGTGGTGTCTGTACGTCAGCATGAACCAGAAATCGGAATGGATAGCTCTACCAATAAAATTCAAGGCCCAGGCTGATCCAGGTCCTCAGCCAGAAAAGACTCTACGTTTGGTGGGACTACGAGAGCTTGATTTAGTGGAAAACATTATCGTACAAATCAGGCAATTGATCTCTATATATGTAATATTTGTGCCAGCTGCATCAAATCTGCAAAGTTGTTCAGGAGATAAGATCCAACAAACGAGGTCATGCCATTCTGTTCTACGATTACGCGAGGCCACACACGAACGGGAGGTTTTCCTTCCTATTCTTCGGATCATGCACTGATGAACCTTTTTCCGCAAGTTTAACCGTGAAAGGTATCTTAATCCTTTTTATAATACGTATTGATTTTCCTCTATGTAATGAATTTTTATTTCGCTAGACCAAGTTTACTTCTTTGCAGTGACTGTACTAGTGAATCTTATTTCTAATGATAAATGCAACAATTTTCATTGTGCAAATCATCTTCTCGTGCTGAACATTAAATATACACGTAGGTTTATAAAAAAAAAAACAACACTGATTGTGTACTACTGAGCCGCTTAAAAACTTTTTATTTAAAAAAAACAATTTTATGGTGTCATTATTATTATGATTATATCTAGTAAAATAGGTATCAGCTTTTTGATAATTACAATGTCGTAGTTTATTAGACGTTAATCTAATTGATCGCATTTGCTATTTTTTTACTCTATAGAAGTAAATCGCAAGTATATGCTACGTCCGTAAATAAATCTTCAGCGAAAGGTATGATGTTGCGCCGATAGCAATACATAACCCGGATAATACCTATCATTGTATAGTATACAATACCAAACTTACCCTTCAAGCAAGTCTAAATAAAATCAATTAAAAATCGGATAATCTAATTGGACAGCGCAAACTGAGGTCAATTGGTTTTGTCAACAATGTATTTATGTACAATAAAAAAAACAGTAGAGCAATGCTTGTGAAGTGAAAACAAGTCTACTATATCTTCGTGTACATAAAACGCGAAACCTTCTACGACGATGCCCACATCTTACATCCGCAATGAAATATAGTTGGTATGGCCGAAACGTAAACAAAGCTATGTTATTATTAAACTTTTATTTTTTTTTAATTTATTTAAAATTAAATATTAAACACGATCCTAGTACGCGATGGTAGTCAATTAAGAAACTAGAGCAAAACCATGGTACTGCACGGACGAAAGCGCTCGCACTCAAGCTTCAACCGCTTCCACTATCAGCGCCTCAGCTTTCGCGCCCTACCTATTACTGTTACAGCTGCTGTTTGGCAGGCAATTGAATATCATCGCGAACCCGACGATCACTAACCCTTACAGCGAACCGTGGGCGTCTATAGAGTACCACCGCTTTTATTAGCGTGCTATGTGGAAGTCCGTACGTTTGTAGCGCTGCCGTTACACGGTGGCGCTTTCCTAAACTTAACTCGCTCTCTTCCCTCCCCTTATTTATTTTCCTCCTTTCTCGCGCATGATAGTGACCGTTATAAAACAATAGTGGACGGTTTGGTTCTGCCGCTCCTGGCCAGTGCGGGAACATAAATGTGCATCTACTAGTGGGCGCGAGAGCCCGGGAGCTCTGCCTGTTTGGCGAGTTCTCTGTGAGTTGCGCACGCCGACCTCCCCCCCGATCCTGGCCAACCCAACGACGGACTGACTAAGCAAGCCAGCAAGCTAGTATTTATGGCCATATAAACCTACAGATGGGTCGTCTCTGCTTTCACCCCAGGATCCGCACGGGCACAACACCTGGGTCCCTGGTCGCCCATAACGGATGCTCCGCTGAATCGACTCAACATCGGACACACACGTAGATCTTCACATACCAGGTACAGACAAGGAGCACATAGAAATCTATCTATCGGGTATGGCACGCCTTCGCTCAGTCTGGTCTCGCCGTGGTAATGGTAGCGAAGAGTATGTCTATGAAGCTCTTGAACCTCGTATTGTTTCTTCCAGGTTGATTCAACCTAAAACGGCCAAGATAGCAGCAATGCTCGAATCGCCTGCGTAGGACGCGAAAGAAGGTGGATCTTGTCCTAAAGTGTTGTCTTGTCCCTGTTATCCTTCTTGTCCTCTCACTGTTGGACGCCATCGCTTTTTGGCGTTCACCATCGGTGCGATGTAGTACGGGCGTCCGAAGTACTTCTACTCGTTTATACAGTATACAGACATACTCTTGGCTGTGGGAATGACGGGAGCGGAGGAATACCCGGGAAGCCAGACAAAGGACAATAGCAGGAGCAGAACAATCTAGCGGCAATCCTCGGATAGTTGGTGTAATCCTGACGAATCACCGTAGAATCTCCCCGCCTTCCGATTACCGTGCAGACAGGAAGATAGCCCCTTCAATGTGATCTCGGAGCGCATACTTTCAGACAATCTGACCACACCGATTGGTGGGCAGGCCAACGGGGCCGCAAAAAGACATGCAAGCAGGTTGTAACCAACAATTTTCAAATTGCAGACAGGGAAACAGCCTCTTAATTGGACTATAAATTTTGTTTCAGAGCCAGCATTGTGGTAGGGTACAGTACGTTGGCAAGAGTAAATCACAAGGTGAACCGAATTAATAACAAAAAGATCATTAAAAAATTCTAGTGTTCGAAAAGATTAGATGACTTTGCTACTAAAATGACCTATTTACTTCGCTATTGCTAATTTATCTTTTCTACGTATATGGTCAGTACAACTTCAACGGTTATACGCAGCGTAAACCAGGGATACTACTGGGATTTTCAGTTAGGGATAAATTTTTTTTGCATGTGTAAAAAGGTAGAACGGATTGTTATTGATCAAGCAAATTGGTCCAGTTTGAATTAGAGAAAAGGTATTAGAGGTTCGGCATCAGCTAAGTATGAGCTTTTTAACTCAAGTACTGCTTGGGTTTAATACTTAACGATATTAGATAGTTTTAGATGAACCGATTTCATAAACACTACTCAAACTGTCGGCAAAGTTCGCTGGAGATTTCTAAGCTGGATAATACACTAGTCCTTTCTGGAATACCACATTCTAAATTATGATGCCTGTCGATGGTGGACATATTTATATAGAATGACTGAGAAGACACATGCGTGAAACAGTTAAGGCGTGCCGTTTCTAAACAAAATTTTATTTTCCGCAATAATCGTGTACCGTTAGATATTATCACTAGTTTTTGCTATGGTTGAAGGGCCCGACGTACAAAAAAGATTACCACATTTGCCAGGAGGTTTCGCAGTAGGCGGAAAGCTATAATCGCTACCTCCTGGGAAAGGATTCGTCTCCTTACGTTCTGCTCTGCAGGGATATGTCGTGTCCTGACTTAAAAGAAGAATGAGTGCGATTCTATGATGTAGTGCTGTAAGGCAGTTTAGGGGCGTCTCCGAAACTGGTAGGAAGCGACGGAAGTTGAGTAAATGGTGTCCAGGAAAGACTGCTGGGGGAACTAAGTTTGTTGATTTCGTCCATTTATTATCTTTTAGTTCATGCAGCGAGGGACGACAAAGTGAGTTGCCCGCCAGCACTTAGACTCAGCACAGTTTCACGCTTACGTCCACGCACTTCATAGATACACGTACATACAGAGGGAGAAACATGCACTTGCATCGAGGCAGAGATACATTTACCCGCTGAAGACAGCCTGAACTCTTTCCGCAAGTTTTCAAAATCCACGTTCGCCAAGCGCTCGCTTGCTTGACTGCTGTCGTCGTTGGTCTGGTCGCGCCAATACGAGCACCGGAAGTACCGGATGTAGTTGGTGACGCTAGCGGAGCCAGGTAGCAGCAGCAGCAGCAGCATCAGTACACTGCCTCCCGTCTATAGCTGCTACTGTCGCGCTTTACTATCTGATTCGTTGTCATCGTGATATTCACTGGCTCGTCCGGCGCCGCGGGGCCGAATGGATTGTGGTGTTGTGCCGCCGTCGCTGCCGCCCTGCTTATTCCGATCCAGGCCCAGACAACAACTGGGAGTGATCATGTCCTCATTAAGCGGTGGCAACGCTTGGGACAAAGTGGTGGACACCTAAAGCCCTCGCAGTCCGTTGAACCCGTCTTCATGCGTGTAGGTTCATTGGTAGCGGCATAGTGACGAGAGAGGAGCGACCAGCGGCGACTCATCCAGGCTTTTCCTGGATAAGGTCTCCTGAGAGTCGAAACTGTGCACTGCAGAACACAGGGAATCTCGATAAGATACCCTTAAACTCTGGCGGACAGGGCATCCTATCTAAAAACGGCTGTTCGACAAGGTACGGTTATGGTCGACTAGTACCTGCCAGGACGATTCACAACTTCTCTTAGACCCTTGCAGCTACACCAAAGCCAACAGGAAACGGTTCTACTGGTAAAAAAATACTAAATGCGTATCGATGCGCATGTGAGTGCGCAATGGGTACGTTCCAACCGCTGTATAACGGTCGTCCGACGCCTACGATAGGGACAGTGTATGGGGCTGTATCCAACAGTGAGACGATTTTTATAAAGAAATGAACACGGACATGCGTTGAGGGGTGGCTGGCGCCAGCAAAGGAGGCCGCCTGGTAATAGGATAACCCACAACTTGAGGCTTCATTGAGATCAGAGAGGCCTTGCTGTCCTCTGTTAGCGGTTACCAGGCCGGTTACCCACATCGAGATGAGGTCTTCTATAGTTTTCCCTCACATTCCCTTTCCTCATTTGAAGTTGCCAGTTATACGCCCATTGTTACTCATCATACCACACAATTATTTAGCTCTTTATCGAGCCACCCTAGAAAATAAAATATACCGTTTTTCAATTCAGACTACCCGCTGCAGTTGTCTATGTATTCGTTAAACATGTTTCAAGGTTACAACCCAAAAATTAAAAAAAAAAAATAACAAAACCAGATTCCAAAGTCGAATGTTATGTTTTGAACAAGCATTGATAACGCTGCTGAATCACTTTTATCTTACAGCCGTAATCGCTGATCGGCATAATTATATTTTTAGACAGTAAAGCGGTTCAAAATATCACTATACTATTAAGTTCGATATCCTCTATGTTTCGAGTTTAAGGCGCCCCATCAGCCGACTGGCTTCCAGCATGAAACGAAGTGTGCCTAAGCCCAATTTCGATAAACTATGCGCTCTACGCTTTGAAAATCTCTATATCGATTACGTCTATCTATATGTATATATAGATAGATGTACTGCAAGAGGTCACGAATGATGTGTCATTAGCTAGCAGTGTGCTACGCCGATTACCATACAACGGAAACGTTAACGTGATTTAGAGCCTAAAAACATGCGCAGCCCAGGGACAATTTGAAAACCTTACCGGAAATCGATTGGCTACATCTCTCTTAGCTAATCACTTATGTGCTATACTTATTTGAACGGATAGAAAGTCATTTTGAACAAACATGAATATGGAAACAATTGATCGCAGCCATTTTTGTGTAGCTGTTTGTGGAGTGAGTAGATATCGAAGAACTAAACAAAGACATATTTATTAATAGGTAATTTGTATTAAAAGGAAAAAAAAAAAAACTCTTAAGAACCTATGAATTAAACTAATGTAATGAGATGTAAATCATAAAACATTGTGCTATATTTTGCCAAGCTAAAACTGGACAGGCTCAATAAGCTGGAGGATAGTGCTTAAGTTGATTACCTTACAGATGCGTGCAGATTGAAAAGGTCTATTCTATTCTTAGGCCTGCTGATCACCAAACGAAGCAATTGATAATGGAATGAACCTAGCGTACAATTTACGTGGCTGCATCGGAATCCCTTCTTCAAACTTCCGGCGACATATGGCTCTCAGAGGACATCAGGCGATGATCCCTCGTGTACGGCAAACCTGCCTGCGATAAGGGTGATCAAGAACACGCTAAAGAAAGGCACAAAACAAAACAAAATAAAACGAAAAAAGGGAGGTAAGCACTATAGAGGGAGAAAAGGTGGAGCGTTCATTATCTATCGTTTCGGGACACTGATGTGTGTTCAGATCGACAAACAATGGATCTTTTGCCACCTTAGACGATAACGACGGTGAACGTACTGCTTATAGCAATACTAAACAATAATTAAAAAAAAACAAAGATCGAATTTTAAAAATTCGTGTGAATGCTAAGTCACTAAAAATTGATTTGGCATATTCCCTGTAGACTCTTTGAAGTCTTGCTTATCTGTTACTATTAGGTCAGGTCTTTAGTGTTCTCTCGTTTTTTTACTTCTCCATTACTTGTTTACTACTATACACCGTTCAGGCAATTGCTATTGTTATTTTATTATGCAGCAATAGGAAATTCATGTCGTCAGCACAGGTACCGCGTACAGCGCGGCCTTTATAACTGAAAGTACTGCTTAAAACTGGTCTGAACTGAAAGACATATTTGGAGATTATGAGAATCAAACGGAAACACTTTTGAAAAAAAACGGTCGGCAAATACTTTGTGAATCGGACAAAACATGAAATAGAGCTATATGATTATTAAGAGACATTTAAAATTTGTGAGATTTACTCAAAAATTAGAAGCTGGGTTCTCTAAAAACTGAGTGAGTATCACAAAAAGAGACGGCTTCGCACCGCCTTTCAATATTTTGTCCAGCCGCGCTAACAGAGCTATATAAAAAATTGTCACCATTGACCAGAACGTGTCCCCACGCCGATATAAAGCAGAGAAAAGAATAGGTGAATCTTGGATATACACTCACAGCCAAAGTTAGCCCAGATCTCCATCCCACGAAGAGGGTGATTTACGTTTAGTATCACTGAAGAAAGTCCTATACGCTGGGAAATACTTGAGAATAAACAAAACGAATAGTAAGAATCTGTGCGTAGGTCAGCTGCATCGAATAAACAAGGAAACAACAGAAAAGGCCCGATAGGCAAAGCAAGGTTATCTTTCTCTACAGCGATGTCAGGCGGCACATCGAAAAGACCGTGAAGGCCACTCTGCAAGAGTCTGAGTTCGAGTTCTTTTGCATCTGGTACATTCTCCCAAGCGCGTTTCGATGAACTATCACATTTTTCGATCAAGTGAAGGTAGTAATCGCGTGTATGGTAGTGAAAAGAGTTTCATGATTTGACTGGATGAGTTCTTTAACATGATAGCTGAAAAATTCTGACGAAAAAATATCAGTATACAGGAGAAAGAAGGTCACTGAGTGCAACAGTAAATACCTAATAAGTTAATTTCTTGCTAGAATTAGCCTGTATTCTTTATTGGGTGAAAAACGTTGTTATTTAGGTTTAGTTCGATATTACTGGTTATCAATTGGTATCAGCAAACGTACCCTACCATTTCCAGTTCCGAAATAATTAGCGGGAACTGAAGGATGATTTGAGATGAGTTTGATACACATAAAAAGCGAAAGTCTTGTCAAGTGTGATTCAGGGAAGAATTCTCTGTGATGATAAACAATAGGTTTGAATATCTAGCATGTCAAAATGCTGCATACTGTGTTTTTATCTAACCTAATTGCGCCAAGTATCGTTCTCTTTCACAATATCCTTCCAAAAAAAGGAATTCTCAAACTACTTTTTACCGTTACATTAATTAGAAGCTAGTGCAAGTACTTTCAACACGTATGGTAAATGTATGTCGTACCGTGTGACACAAAAATAAAACAATTACACCTTTATCTAAAATTTGTTAAAAATATATTTATTCAGCTCGGACTGTTTATAAGCTATCCTGTCCTCCCTTTGCTCCTATTCAAGCCCCTATTTCTCTCATTCGCTTTCTCGCTCGGGTTCGCCGTTTTTCCCTTTCTACATTGCTACACTAATCAACAGATGCTGGACGTCAAAAACGCGTTCGTGTTATGGTAGCATCCGCTTCCGGCTTGTCGGACGATCTACATTTTCTGCGCATCTGCGTGTACGCGGCTTGAATGTTAGAAGAGGAGAGGCGTGATGTGGATGTTTTCGTGCACGAGCCACCGTTGGCTGCCGCTAGCTACCGTAGCAGCGGAAGCTGCACGAGCAGCTTCTATTCTGTTTCGTTCGCTGCCTCATCATGCGATAATCGTGCGGTACGCCAGCCATAAGACTGAGATGCGCTATTCTCCGATGGTTTGTCTGCTCCTCGCCCATCAACTCATCCAGCATAATCACTTGTTCACGTCAGCTTCAATAGCGTGGGGCCGACCCTGGCAAGCGCGCATCGCAAAAGTTCGGTATCTAGAACAGTGCACAACTAAGACTGGGAAACAACGAGAGTGGTAATAGCATTGTCAAATATAATTCCCTTGCTCCTTTATTCTGTACTCATTCGTGTGCGCACAGTTACCGCTGAGCCCGTAACGGTGCTATTGTTATTATTTTCGTCCTCATTTCGCTTGCTTGGTTACAGAGGTAAGCAGGCGGCGTGAAACAGGAGGCCAATGAATCTGTCTGAATATATCTAAGCGTCCTTCACGCTAACAATGTTGGTGGTGGTGAAGCAAATAATTTAGTGGGTGCCGGTTACGCTGTCTCCGCAAGATTACATAAGGCAACAGGCGTTAGTTTGTTTGAGGTGAAGTAGACGTAACGTTATGATCTTCCTGCGCCTCTTCGTACGAGCTATACTCTGACGCATTTACGGACATACATATCGAATTAAAGTCGCTAGATGGGCCATGTACACATGAGTACCCACTGACTACGATGCTACGTAAAAAGGACAGATATAAAGCTCGGCTCCACGACAACCCGTGCATCGAGCTGTGTTGCAGGCCACGGGTCAGAATCGGGCTAAGAGCCAAGAGACCGCTGCGAGGCGCTGCCGCAACGTGATAATACCATTAGCTAGATTATTGTTGTTGTAGTGATTAGGAAGAGAAAAAAAGAAGGTGGAAAAGGTCTGAGCAGAAAAAAAAATGGGACCGGGAATGGGGACATTAACGCGAGTGCAATATAGAGAAAAGTAGCGCCGTAAAGGGGTTTAAGTGAGGAGACGGGACTGATCAAAGGATTCTGGAAACCGCTTGGGTGGCCTTCGATATAACTGATGTCAAGAAAACAAATTTGGGTATCTTGCACTTATCGTAGCGGTTTTGATATAGGCTGTTGTCTAGATCACAGTAGTATAAACTCGATGTCAATTTTCCCCCCTACGAGTAAGCGTTACCTAGTGTATCGGAAAATCGTGAGAGAAAATTACGTTCGTTGCAAAAAGTGAACCGTCAATTTCGTCGATAAGTTGCATAAAATAGGAAGACGAAGTCATCTGATAGATTGAAGAGAGGTAGGCGGCTCACGAGGGTCGAAAGCAGAAGATTATCACTCTTTTTATTCGCTTGTGGTGAGATTGGATAGATTCAAGATAGCAATCACAAAAAACGTGAACGGAAAACATATTTATCTGTTCATTAGTTGGAACAGCTTGGCCTAACGGCTCCATATTCCAAATTAAATTTATAATAATTTGAAGCTTCTGTGACAGGTTGAAGATGAAGTGAATGCGCTTCAGACAGTGCACGACCATCTCTTCCGTGTAGTGTTTTTCTGTCACACTTTTCTTTGACAACTTCTTTAAACATTTTTAGTTAGCAATACTAAGATTAATAGTTACTTTTTTGATTATTTACCGTTATTTTATAATTTACATCCTTGTTTACTTGAGTTTTTGATACCTGAGTAATAAAAACAGTTTCTGTTCTGCTTTATTCAAATTCTCGAAAATATTACTCTTGCCACTATACGGGCAGCTTTAAGGTTATGCCTGTCGGGATTTCACACTCCAGCACCTCTTTCCTCTAGCGGCACTATCCCTGCCATTTCCAAGTTCATCCTGCCGTTGCGCATCCGTACCCTTGTTCTGTTCCAAGGTGTCACGTGACCTTTTTGCCCTCCGCTATTCGCAATCTGTTAATACACTGATTCTACACTAGAATAGCTGTCTGCAGCGTGATAGAGGCGGCACAGGAGGGATATTATGCTCTTTCGACGAACAAAGATGAAGACGGCTGACAAACTGCTGTCAGGAGAGAAGAGTCCGAGCATAAGCGACAACGAGGCTGACGACAACTTGCAGGTAGTTGGATGATAAGACAACCAAGACAAGTTTTTTAAGCTACCAAGGGGGCGGATGGATCAGATGCTGGTGGCAGTCATGAAGCTTTGTATGCTCATTCCTTCTCACAGGACACCGGCAGCGAGGAACTTTGACGGTTGTATGGTTCGGATTCCACTAATGAGGAATGGGCCGGTCTTCAGTAGTCGAGTCATCAGGGAAGTTCGGAAGCTGGCGAGCCTTCCGCAGGATGTGGTGAAGGTACCCTCGGTCCTTTTTTCGAAGCTACGACACTTTGCTCACTCACACATTTTCACTGCGATTGGCTGCTGAACCAGCACCACTACCTGTCTATTGCTTTCTCCAGCGAAAGGAGGAATCGTTATACGGAACTCATATATATATATATATATATACATATACATATTAGAGGAAGAGATGGACTGATCAAGGGGAGGAACGGGTTAAGGAAATAGAGCCGGAAACCGTCGTTCGTTGGTGTCTCTCGCTGTCGTTGGTGTGGTGATGTAACTGACTGGAATCAGCACTACTGTCCCCGCGGTACAAAGATAAGCCATTACCCAACCCTACCTTCTCGCTGCCTTACCTATTCGTTCGGCTGCCAGACAGCCGCGCGGTCGCCTGCTCAGGCCGATTGCTTCTCTCAACTCTACTTGCTCGCTACGTTGCTAGCTCGACGGCCGAAAGACTACGGGATAACATAAGTCCTGGAAGTAGGCGTCATTTACTAAGGCGAATTAGCTTAGCACCTCGTACTACCCCTTCGTCTGTAAAATATATATACACATATATGCGGTCTTATAATCGTGTATACGTTTAGTAGCTAGCCGTACCACTTTTTGTACGTATCATTCTTCCATATCATCCAATGACGGAGGGAAATGGAAAAGGTATCGTTCATTCGTCCCAAGCATACTAAGCATATGGACATCATGAATACGAGAGTAGTACAGACAGAATGGATACAAACTGATGGGGAAATCCGAGGGTGCGCTTAGTACCAAGAAAGCGCCACAGTGAACTAAAGGCTGCCCCCGACTGAACTCCTGAAATCATCATTACGACCGCTCAGTTTCTCAGTCGACCCCGAGATGGTCGGCCTCCTTCGTTTAAGCCTCTAAGCATCAGCTATGTCAAAGACTGCGCAGAAGCGGTTTGTCTGAAACGCTCAACTGCCTTCCGGGTTGCCATACTGATCTTCCCGAACAGTGGCTATGTACTATCCACCCAAGGGAATCAAGCGCATGTCCGTCTGTCGCCTGCAGTGATAATATCCATTTAGTCCAAATGAAGTCAGCGAATAGCGTAAGGGGCAACTGCGGGCGGCGGGGGACCGAAGGAGGTCGCTGGTATTCGCCGGGGACCATTCCTAAGTTTACGCACCTCTTTCATACATTTAGGCTAGCCTGCTTGGCACCTGGCACCATCTCCGACCTACCGATTGTAGGAGACTATACGTTGCCTGCTACCACTACTAGAGTAACATATGCATCCTCCCATACCATGTGCAGAAAAGTATTACTCACCTGCGAACTTGCAATAGGCTACAGCAAAACTGTAGGACAACCGATCTCGGTTGTCAGCCCCAGGGGCACTGATATGCCCCTTCTCCCAAGGCACACCTTCCAATCTCGTCGTGGCCCTGCCGCACATGCATACCCACACACACACACGCGCACAACAGTATGAAGGCGGGACATGAGTGGGAACGAGGCGCAATCATCAATCCATTGAGGCAATAGCGGTGGAGAAAGAGCCCGCTTTGGCAACGGTAGATCGTACGAGGAGTAGGTGAGCAAGCGAGAAGTGAATGCATTCTGGGGTTTGTGGGCTTTCCTGAGACGAGTTCTCTCGTTGACAAGGGTGGCGTGATATCGCCTACTGTCACCCAGGCCATGTTTATGCACGGCGGCGGCCATAATGCCAGAGACTGCTTCGCCAGTGCTGCAAGGGGTTGTGCTTGCAGTGGGAAAAGATTTCGAATGGTTTCGAGGCGTGCGGTCTCCGCGGAGAAATAGAACGGGCCATGCGCGCATTTGAAGAACAACAAGAGGCTTCAAGCTGAGGTTCAAGCAGCGATACTGCTAAGAAAGAGTACACAAAAAAACCTCTTCTACAAACGGGAATCAGTCCCGTTGATAATCGTTACATACTGACGACTGAAACTTGTGCTTGAGAGATGGAAAGACGCAGCAGAAGCAAACGCAAGACTGTCCTCAACATTGAAACGCACCCCAAATTTTCCGCCATTTTTTATTCATGATGATTGGTAAGAGAAGTAGCATAATGCTTACTGGCTTGAGTGAAGTCATCCCGCGCTATAATACACCAAAATCAGGATGATATATAGTTTAAAATCTTATGAATCAATTAATCGTTTTAGTACTACACAGGCGTCGAAAACGTGTTAAAATAAGTGACGACCCAGGATAACCAGTAATAGGGAAAAGTGTGATTTTTAGAGCTGCTATGAACAGGCAGCACCACTCAAGATCTCATGTTAATGTGATAACTATTTTGAAACGATACAAAATTTTTAATTAAAAGAAAAAGATTAGTAAAGATTTTATAGATTGCCAATTGTCCTAATTGAGAAGAAGTAAACTATCGAATAAAGAAGAAGCCTATTGAAAAAGATAAAGGGAACAAGTTGAAATGTTAGGCCTGCTGCGAGTTTAGACCCTTTTCAGCGGGTCCGGCCTAAACCATACGACAATACTGATGATCTGCCTATATTTCATTGCGAAATATTCGTCAGCGCATAGAACGTAATATTATTAAAACTACTTCTAGGAAAGTACTGTTCATGTAATTAGACGTCTACTTCCTTAAAAATAAAGACCCCATAGTCTTGTATTATTTAAGTGCAAATTCTCACTTGCCTACAGCCGTATTTAACATGCAGAGTCTGGTGTATTTGACAGCCAGATAGTGGCTTTCTTGGGCAGCTAAAGCATGCCGTAAGACATTGAAGCATGCTTCTTCAGTCCTTCAGGAGTCTGTAGGGGAAACGGCTACCTCAAATTTTGATAGCATGACAACGCACTCACGTACTAATTAATATTTATTTCAATACTAATACTAATTAAACATTTATTGCGCTGAACCAATGTGCTTCAAGCGACACAAATAGCCATACGGAACAGCTATGTAGCGTGACCGGCTCCAATCAGACAATGGGTATGGTATAGTGAAATCCAGCTGTGTGTAGGCCAACATGTACCTGCACAGAAACGGAACAGGCTCAATGAGCGCAAACAAGTCGCGTGCACTGCCTATCTATATCAATCAAATAGTGGTCCTATGTACAATTATGTAGTATAACTCTGGATTAGCGCATATAACTTGCACATGTACAGACCGTGTTTTCATCCTGTCGACCCAGGCTGATAGACAGACCCAAGTACAAGTGACGCAATGTAGCATGCTTCAATTTGCTATTGTAGAAAAGGGATAATCTTTTAAAAGTAGGTGGCCTCAGCATGCGCTGATGTCAGCGCATCTTCTAGAATATGTGTAGCTGCTTCATACTTCATAACAGCAATCTATAATAAAGAGTGTTTGGCAATTTTTAATTACAATTAACAACTATAATTTCCTCTAGCTCTATGTTCTACTTATCTAGCATTAGCATTTGTCTATAACGCTAAGATAAAACATACTTTAATCTTATATATATATATTAATGTAGTTATCTATATCTAAATTGACTGAGTGCGACCCCTCTGAGCTTACGCATGGAATCATTTCCCTGCTAGACCGATTTGCATATCCTGTATCAGTTCTGAATTGCTACCAGCAGCTTAATCTCTCTTCTGCTAACTGCCATTGCTACTGTTCTCAAACAATTAGGAAGACTTGTACTACTAGAACGAACAGCTAGTGGGGCGTAGCTTGCTTACACAACAACGAACAGATACAAGCACAGTAGTACTTCGTAAACGACACGTGGAACACTTATAAAACACCCACAATCGTGGCATCCTAACGATCGCTATTAAAGATTAATACTTTAACATTTTATTGATCATTTTTATTATAAGCATCGTCTGTATCATGGACGGCTGCCGTACACGACAAGATCACTCATCTTATCGGGTGTTATTTTATGCCATGGCTGTTATAGCTGTCATCAGCTCTCGTCTTTTCTTATCGAGTTGTTGGTACTGAGTCACGAGGCGACGAGTAGGCGCCACTGTCCCCCATGCTATTCCCCAGCTCCCCTTCCCTCTGGGACATGAACTCCTACATCTGATCTAGTAGGATACAACATACGACGCCCTCAGTCGTCTGCAAAGACGTCAGCAAGCACAGATTCAACGCGCAATAACACCAAACACACAAAAAAGTCACAGATCGTGAGCTTGCCGTGGGACGCAACAGTTGAATTCGGCAAACTTGTAACGTACCAAGTAAGCAGGCGTCGGCGACTTTTGTGCGATAGATCCTACGCAAATGTTTAAAGGACAACATGATAGAAACGTTTATCAGAAACGAATATACTTACAATATGTAGTGCTTTTAGCTGCATTTTGATCAGTAGTAGTAATTTGTCGTCCACTAAAGCAATTAGTGCAAAGATTGAGCAGTTTTTTCGTCCACATGATCATGAACTCTTTGTTTACATGAATCCATGTGATAGAAATGGCTGCTATGTCATCTGTATCTAATGTGGCCTTTATCGACCAACATCAGACACAATTATCGTCGCTGTAATTCTATAATGGGACTTATTACTGGGAAGCACGAGCACACACCGCGCAATACATAAAACACACAAAAAAAATAGAAAACATTAAAAAATGTGCCAAACAATACAGAAACGTAGATTAAAAACAAACCCAGTTCGAACATCAACGAGCAGCACTGCCTAATGGTCCTCGAAAGTAGCTAACTAAGCGGAAATAATAAAAATGCTTGAACGTATAACTTTTATCGTCATCTCTTCACTTGGTGATTTCAGCTAGATGAAAGCTAAATGTAATAATAGATGGTTCAAAAGATGGATATGTTCAATAGATGGATACGTTATCTCACGAATATGAGTGACGAGACGTGTCAAAATTTCACGCTTTCATCAACAATAACTAGAACCGAATTATGTATTAAGTTGTACAATCTGTCTTTAGTTGAGTAGATCTCAATTCAACATGAATCTTAGTCCACAGCAGTGAATTTTTGATGTTCCTGCTAACGAAACCATCGGGATATGACCGTCTTTATAAATTTCACGATATTTATCATTTTAAGTTATAGAAGTATATCCAGCACACAAAAGAGAGAGCTCAATGTACGCTGTACATGCAACAATTAGAGGTACACTATAAGATGAGTTGTATCGTCGATATATATATAGTTGGGTCGGACTTTATTGCAAAACAATCCGTCAATCGGTCAAGCTTCAGTACGGGGGCTTGAACGTTACTCCGCTCCCTGATATATAATTCAGCACAATACAGTTCAAGGTGGAGGGTCGCAGATCAGTTTGTATGTATTGATTGACATCTGCAAGGAGGCTCCAAAGCTAACGCCGTGGAATCAAACTGAGTCGGGCAAAAGCTATTTATAGAGATGGTGGCGGACCCGACTACAACTCATATTAAAACGACCGTTGTTGATGCTGCCTTCGATTGTGGGATTCACCCTCAACCGCGTCACAATGCGGCGCTGCCGTTCCGCTAATCCACTTAAGCGACTCCTGCGAAAGGGGGCACAATCGAGCGAGCTCCCGCGGAGATGGACGGCTTTCATTCCAAATCACCCTCTGACTATACGGCTGTCTAACCGGGGCAACTGGCCACAGCACAATGCCCAGGCGGCACCGTTTTTTCCTATGACAGTAGAGCAGTTTGACGCTTTCGAAGGCGTCGAGCTAATTCTGGTAGTTCATTCTAGCTACTCGATAGTCCCCGATGTTACGACGCATCGCCCACTGCGATGAGGAATGGTATTGCGTTTACCGCGTGACGTTATACTGCTCCGTTGTCACATACAACAATATACACGGCAGCATCTATAGTGACCTGTTGTTCTAGGTATGGGCATCTAATCGTGTGCTCAGGCCCATATGGGCGTAATGGCAGATTTGCATGGGCACGTTTTGAGGATACGGCCTAGTTTATAAGTGAAATCTATCGATGAGATGCGCTATGCGTTAGAAACGTACTACACTTACGGATAGAAATGTTTATATGTTGCGGTATGAGCTCAATAGTAATGTTCCAATAGAGTATTCCAAGTTATATCTGCTAACTTGCTGCTACATGTATGTATCTCTTGCTTGACTAAGGTGGGCAAGGAACAATACATCGGTACGAAATTTTCTTGCCCAGAAATAACTTGCCCCTCATCGTCGCCTTTCCCATACGACTCTATGCTTTTGCGAACGTTTTTAATAAAAATAGGCAAAGATATTATTTCGTTAGTTTTAAGTTATCTATTGCCCAGTGCGGTCATGTTAGATTCGAGGATAATCGTAGTTTCTGTGCGTAGCGTAGACGACGGAAGTATGAGATATAGATCACCAGAACTGTAAATCTATAGTCAGAGCTTCTTTTCAATCGATGATTAACTATTTCGTAAGTTCTGTTAGTGACTGACTAATTAAACTCGCAAATTAATGAAACGAGCTAATTTAATCAATGGCTTGCAAATTGGTCTCTTCTGTGTTAACTTTTTTTTAATAAAAACAGAGCACATATCGTCTGCACTATACGTTCAATATCAAATCCTAAATCATATTGTTGATACTGTAGCAAAAAGAGAGAGTCATATTTGATTAGTTTCAGCTGCCTATCATCGATTAACCAACAGATTTATCAACCGTCTCGGCCTTCATGGCCACTTACAGAATCTATCGCTGAAGGCCACCGCGCTCAGCCTTTAGCTCCAACTCCTGTGTCTAGTCTGAACTACACGTTTTGAAGTTACATCGCCAGGAAGCTGTAGTCGCGATGACTCCGACTACAGAATTTCTGACTGCTTTTAATTGGAATCAACGTTTTTAAATTTGTGAAAAAAACAGGGATTATCCTCGAATGCTGTTAACTTTATCTGCGTGATCAAGTTGTTACAAAGTTGTATCGCTAACATAGGCCCCGCTTGAAGCCTTTTGAACAACGGCGCTTGTCTTGAGTGCAAAGCGCTTAATTTTTGTTCAAAGTAAAAAAGATTAAATGAAAGGCGAATTGGTGAATCCTTCTGATAAACAGGGTTTTCATGTTCAACATTTCCAAGGCTATGTATGCTTTTGAATTTCTTTAACCTGTACAGGACCATATCGGGCTATTTATGCAGCCTTATTTTGACGTAATTTCATATAATTGTCAAAAATTTTCTGTCATGCTATATAATATTGCTGCTTTCCCGTTTAACAGCTATTTAGCAATCTATTTATTTTCAGCGGCTCACTTAGTGCAGGTACCGTGTGCCACGTGCGATCCGCTGTTCCGCCTGTGATTACCTGTATGATCTTGCGTAGATGCTTTGTTGTCGTTTCTGTTGTGGTACTTTATCAATCTTCGCAGCGGTTGAAAAATAGCGACAGCGAACACAAAGGTATCATTATTCGTACTATATACGTACACACTGATGCTGACATAGAAGTACACGTGACAGATCATGGATTGGCGTACATTTAGCGGCCGACGAGCGCTGCGTTCTTTTCTGTCCATTGGATGCCGGTACAGTTCAGTAGTCAATGGCATCTCATGAAGAGACGGATATGCTATAGATGCTGGAGACTGTATGATGTTTTTAGTGAAAATGGCCTAAAAGAACTAAACGGCTATTTGAGGCCATTTTCGGATTTCACACCGGCCAAAAATTCGATCTAATTTGCAGTACTGAATTTCTTTCTTGGCCGAATACCCAAATGTTCGGTTACTTAAGAACATAGAAGGATTTCTTTGCATCCTATGCAAGATCGCTTGAAGCAGGAAAATAGCCAAATGACTCTACTGTAATCGTTTCACCGATCCCAGAGCTCGATTTTCCAGAGTAAACTAAAGGCAAATTACGTTACGTAAAAGTTATTGTATTAAGTTATATCACTTGACCACTTTGGGAGCCATATAGGTCCCTGTGGTTCGGGCACGGGTCAAATCGAATACCGTTGATTCGTAATTTTTTAGAGAAATTCGGAAAGCTAACTTGCCCCAGCATGCACTTTAGCTAAGCTGGAATGTATACAGATAAAGTGCAAAATTATGTTTCGTACTTATGCTAGCATATGCCGCTCTTGTCAGCGATCTATCACACGTACTCTTCTTTGAAAGAAGTTCTAATGGTCGTATTGGCACAGCCAGCCTTTCGTCGACACCTGCAATACGTTCCGACTAATCACGACCATGGATCACGATTGACCATGGCTTACACTGGTAACTCCTCGAAACACACAGAACTCAACGAAGTCGACTTCATATTGTGCTCGGATCAGTCGAGACCCTTTGAAAGTTTTCAGCAAAACTTCGAATGGATCTGTGCTAGACGAACTATGCCCGTTGACCTAACTCGTTAGTGAATCATAAAGTATGTTACTGTAGATAGCTATATAAAGCAACTCTACGAGGATAAGTGCAGGCGGTGGGGTGGAGTGGGTACACGGTGGGATTAGACCCAGCAGACACAATTACACATCGACCGTGGCAATCGAGATGCGCCACACAAGAGATAGGGATCATCATCTATTAATACTATCATTATGATCATACGCTCTTAGCTTAATGTGGAAGGTTAATGGATGACCCTGCTGAAGCTAGTCAAGGCCAGCTCGTACAACAACCACTATCCTACGTGGAATATGTAGTCTGATTCATGGAAAGAATTGCTGGTAGAGTTGAATATCGTGGATGTTCTAATGTAATATGATGAATGCAAAAGATCTATCCGCACAGGAATGAGATTTGATCTAAATAATTATACTCTTTTAGATATGTTTCGATTTTGAGTACTCGGTGGGCTGTCCACAACATACGGGCATATGAGGGCATAGCACAGAAAATGTATAATCGTCTTCATGTGATTCAAATGGTAGCGCGTTAGGCGCTATGCGTCGTTCGACGGTACCCAACTCTGAGTCTATTCATTATCCAGACAGCTTGTACGTATTTGAAAACATGTTACTATATCTACTATTTCAAGGAAATAGCGTTTAGCACATGTCATTAAGCCCATTTAGCTTGATCAGAAGACCCGAGTTTAGTACTGTGGACGTTAGCACGTATTTATTTCGATGCACCATTAACGCGACGTACATATCAGCGGCGAAAAGCAGCGGCACCTATCCACTAATATTTGCAGATACTGAAACTGTTGTTGACTGCAATGGTTTGCGTTGACTTTCTATGCTCCTAGCACTATGATGGTAAGCCGCAGTAATGTTATGCACCGCGCCCGAGGGTATGATACGAGGCCGATCTAGCAAGGAACAATGTTTACATTTCGATTACCTTGGCTTGATGCTATATATGTCCATGTGTTTGTGTGCATCCATGTAAATAACAGTGCTTTACTGATCGCTATAGAGGTGTATCAGAGTGGCGAAGGCGACTGGGCACACGCCGGTGAAAGCGTTGAAGCAGCCAGGTATCGTCCATAGGGCTGGGGGGTATAATCCAGATTTATGACTGGACAGCAAGTAAAGGCTGCGTGAGAAAGCGCGTCAGTGCCTTTGCTTGAGGCAGCGATGGGCTGGGTTTCGAAGAACTGCTTGTTAATGAATATCATCTGAATATTTGCTTCTGGGATAGCCCTACCGTTAGTAAACACGTTCAGTCACTGACCATCACTAGCTATGCTACAGTCGTATCATTGGCGAGATCGAAAATCAATTGGCATCACCTAATATCACAAACACAACATCACCAACAATCAATCGGCCAATGGTAAAAGTTGAGTTTCTGATCTACTTTGGCGTTCTAGCCTCATGGCAGCTTGCTTGTTTTTTCTTTCAAGACCATGCTTGCTGACGTTCCGAAATGCTTCCCATCTGGTCATATAGTATGCGTATATATATTTTATCAACTGTATAATAAACACGTTATTTTTTACTATCTGCGTCCTTTTCAACTCAGTCAAATAAGCGCTACATATGGATTTCACCTTGAAATGATAATCAAAATTTCTGACATGTTGATAATTACATAGCTGAATAGGATAGTTAGGCAGATTTTTCTTTGCGCCAATGATAAACTGTGCCCGTTAGGCACTATTTATAGCTCATGGATACTACTAGAATTGCAGGTGCTTTTTTGTAATATTCCGCCTCGTCATATCCTGAACTATGGATGAAATTAACCTTTGCAGGGCACGCTCTGTTAAACAGGCCCAGCGGTCATCAATTCCTTTAAACGGTCCAATTGAGCTGATTCTGTTCCTACTTTCATTGGGCATTCTACTCCGGTTCGTCTGCATCTGTGACCTAGCAAGACAGGAATGATGGTGCGGATGGGGTAACCTTCGAGGTGTGCCTTAGTTCGAGTAGAGAAATATTCCAATAATCTCTGATGGCTGGCCACAGATTCGCACGATTCGAGACAGTTCAGAAACACCAATGGCCCGCTTTTGTTCCATTATGCCTAGGTAGTATGTTATTTTTCTGCAGTTTCAAACCTATTTTGACCGGTTACACTTTGATCTAGAATATCATCCACAATTCGCTTAAATATTAGAGCTGGAAGAAAGTATCAGACCGTGCTCGGTGTAGTATCGCAGATAGTATCATTATGAAGGTGGTGTGACACAACCTGGTGTTCCGATCGTGAGTGTAGTGGCCCTCAAGTGATAATTTAGTACTCGATGCTAAAATTGGATTAAGAAATATAGAATAAATATTATCAACATAACAAAAAAAAATAACACTGGAAAGTTTTCGTTCATCGACTGAAAGGACCAAGAGTTCTTTCAGATATATCGTTTTTGAAAACGACGTCGAGGCAGTTACGTCTGAAAACGTTTGAGGTACTTTCAGAAAAATCACACATAAGGTGAACTACGTAAGGTTCATAGATTTTTCTCGATTGCGAAAACGTTCTAATATTGAACTTTATTTATGAACCATGTTACTCTGATCCGATAGAAAGTTCGTGTAAAACGTCGTGCATTACTATACATAGGCAAAACAAATAGCAATTAACATTTGGTAGCCAAATACCGACATATTAAACTACATAATAGAAATTTTAATTTCTATTGGTTAAACTTAGATCAGAGGTGAGGCGAGCTCAACATGTACATTTATTATACGAAATCTCGTTCGTTAACAGTGAAAAACGTGTAATTAAGAAAATGAGTAAAAAAAAATTATCTTCCATTTTCTCCGAATAATTATGTTCATATATATATATATATATATATATATATATATATATATAGAGAGAGAGAGAGAGAGAGAGAGAGAGAGAGAGAGACGATACAAGGCCGCCTTATATCGTCGGTTATATAGTTGCTTTTGTAGTCACAAAAAAAATGATATCTCCCATAATCCACACCATAATTTCGGATACAAAGACTGCACATTAAGCACGGATAGCCACTGTTGAACCAAACACTGTTAAATCGAGTAAGATTAACTTTGATGAGGCCGACCGCTCGCGTAAAGGGTCATTATCTCAACCTGAACAAAGCAGAACTCAACAGGAATTCTATCCCTCTAGGTGGGAGAATGAGATCAAACGCGGGGGAAGGTGGTCTAGGAAGAACATTTATAAATGACATGGGGTGCTCGTTGACGACAACTATTGAAGGGAGTAGTTAGGTTGTTATTGGTATATACCACCCTTAGATGGTGGTTCACCTAAGAAGGTGTAATGCTCTATACAGGGATACAGAATTATAATATGGGGTCACTATGTCGATTGTTCAGGAGCAGGGAAGACCATAGGGAGGTCATCAAGGGTGGTTGTTGCTACGAAACAACATATGGCAGCCTTTATTTCTTTTGGCTGTTGCCTAGAGAGATTGTGTATTGGTCAAGGGGCAGAGTCTGCCAGTCGCACGATCTAGGGTTTGCTCCGGGCAAGGCTGGAGCGCTAATTGAGTTAGCATGGTCGAAGTTGCATTGTCGATTGGCCGGTGTCGTCGTCTCGCATCAAGTTTTTAGTGATGGCCCTTCTGTTCTGCTTGATCTCCACTGCTAACGAATCGGCGCCAAATCAAAATGAATACAAGTGGCATGAGTGCAACTCCTACACTATCCCCGCTATGGCGACATGATGGTACCAGTGAACACCCATCGTGACGCGACCCAGTCCTGCTTAGCAAGTGTGGATAGTTTTACTATTCAACAACGCCCGTTGTCAATGAAGTCGGCGGTTCCGGTCTTGGACTGCCAACCTTTTGGGTGTAAGAAGCTTCCGAAGAGAGGAGGAGACCCTTCTCGTTCAAGGGTAGTAACTTGCGGGGAAGGACGAAGTTGCATTTGAGACAATGGCCGCGGAGCAGGTGTTATCCTTTGTTCATGGGTCTCACTCTAGCCCATTCTGGGCTTGTCGCAGCAATGTTGCAAAGTAGTGCAGGGTCAGGACGCGATTATGTACAAGCAGCGGGTGTAAGTGTCACAGCACAAGGCACGCGTAATCAATTTTCATTAGGACAATCGAGCGAATAGTGGGGCATGTATAGTCGATGTTTATATTTTCACTGCAACCTAAAATTTTGAAAAATTCTAATCCTTCAACCATTGTCTCGAACAGTTTCTACTCATGGATGCCCGGTGCCATGCCGCATCGTGAGTCAACTATGAGCCATTTTTCTATTATCCTTATAAAAATGTCCCCTATGATTCCAAGCTAAGGTACTTAGTTGAAAATCACTCTATCCTTGGGAAATATTCTAGTTCGAAATGTAATTAGCGAATAGCGTTAAAGAACAGGCGATACCGTGGGTTGGTACTGTTGCAGATGTGCTGTGATGGAATTGCGCGCGAGTGGCAACGATGGCATTTTTTCAGTTGAAGATAATAATTTACAATAATGCCTCATCACAAGCCCATGGTAATTGTCTGGTTACATACACCCCTTTAGATCTCTTTTCTTGCGCGATTTTTATATCTTACTCATGCAACGTGTATGTATTAGGTTTAGATTTAATGATTATATAAGATTTTCGATATTATAACAACGCTGTCCTGCACGTCCAATTACCAATTGTGTTTTAAAGTTCTACTTTTAAACTAAATAATCTATGCAACTGCTACACGATAATATTAGTACGAACGACAAGAGATTATTTCTGAAAACGTCAATGCTGGATCGTTTGCTTAGACCCGAACAGGTAGAGGTTCGCGTCACTCACAGTTGGCCACTATGCGTTCAGCGTAAAGATGATATCTTATTATAAACACATTGCAAACACTGTTTCCGACTCAAGGCAAAGGGGGAAGCATGTTTGAAGGGGTTACGAATGAACGAGATAGACTGGGACCTTCTGAATCCAATATAAGCTAGTTAATTTGTTTTCGGGAGGGTCATCCCATCTTGAGCCGCTTACTAGGATTGAGTAACACTCTCTATTCACATGAAAATGTTAGAAATGAAACCTTTGATATCCATATCTTGCGTTCCCTGAATTATAAACGCTTGCCCTTGTTTAAATCGGCCAGCCAGCTAGCCAGCCAGCCAATTTTCTAGTCAGTCGACTCACGTGAAACGCGACGGGTTGAGTCAATTGATTACTATCTGTCTCGCCTGGACACGGTCGTTATTTACGACCTTTTAGGGATGTGGTAAGCTATGCTACTGGCTAATTCGAGAGCAGTACTGTTTCAGTATGATGACTATATTTTTGGACTGCTGTGAAAGTCAATACAAAGGCTATCAATAGTGAGTCACGTTTCTTCTAGGCCGCATTATGGTAAGCAATCAGTCGCTGAGTAGAACTCCATCTGAGAAAAACAATTACACAACAATGAGTAAATCTGGAATTGGTCAAAAATGGCTTTCTCGTTCGCAGGAAAATCGATCATTCTACGATCCCAAATTAAAAACGCGTTGCATATTATGCTACTTGGCGTAACCCATCGACGAAGATGATCATCCTTGACCTGTATAAAAACACCACATGATGCTAGAGGCAGCCGACTAATCTATAACGTACCTATTCCAGAACTAGCACACCACTGACTGTATGCAGCGTACGCCAGTGCCCGGTGAGACATTTAAATCAGTGTTCTTTTGTTCTCCGACTGTGTCCGGGTGTATGTGTTCTGGTGTCCACAGACCCCGCTAATCTAAAAGTTTTCCTAGATGTGTCAGCCGAGACACGAGCGAGTTTAGGCGTTAAGGGTCATGGTTGTATCTGTGTTCAAGTTCACCTGTACGCGCTGCGACATGCACCCCATCCATTCGTCGGAAGTAGTTAGGATAAATTTTGATCTGCTTAGCACTGGTGTATAATAGCTTGTATAATGAATATCTAATGTTTGTATAAAGCTTGTATAAAATCTATCATCAGTTTGCTGTTTCTGACGGCGTGACGCTACACCTTTGCAGGCGGCGGCAGCAACAGCAGCAGCAGCATGCCCTCACGCATGGATGCATAGGACTAGCACTGTGCCTTAGGACAGCGTGGGGCGTCGCACCAAATCCGCCTGCTGGAAAACCGCTTCCTTTTTCGAATTTATTCCAATCACCGCTTCTGCTGGTTGTATGTAATCTTAGCAGTGGTTACAATTATAGTATACCCGCAACTACCATATTACCCGTAATATCACCGCTGCGGTGGCGTATCGCCTCCACATCCTCTCGCAGCCCCTGAGTCTCCCGTCTTTCGACGTAGTTGAACTTCGTACATATCAAGCCCATATTAGCGCTTATCGGTTCGCAACAAACCACCTCAGCTTCTCGCTAGGCCGACACCCACTGTCTGGCGCAATTATTCAGAAACATGTTCATCAATACAAAATGGCTGTCGTTACTGCTGTTTTGCTTAATCCTGTATCTTGAAAGAAATGGAGAGAAAGAGGGTGAAAGAAAGAGGTAACGATGGGATGACAAATAAGAACGACGTCAGCATTACCGCAAATGACTCTGTAGAGCCATGCACTATTACTGGCAGTAGTGATGGTTCCTGCTGCAGGCCAATGATTACGGTGGCATTTATTTGAGTGGATTAAGCATGCCTAAATATGAACAGATGTATTCACGTGATACGTAACGGGCGAGTGAAAGCGAAGACCAATGGCAGAAAAGCCATTGAAGAGGGCGGGAAAGGGGCGGGTCCCATCTGGTCTGACTTGACCTGCTTTGACCGATGTGACCAGGCATGCGTTCCCAGTAGGTAGACAAATAGATAGACCGGTGCTTTGGCGAAAACTTTCGATGCCGTTGCTGTTGCTACTCTATGAACGAGGGAATGTCCAATCCAACAAGCGAGAGGATAAAGATATTCGCAGCTTAAGACAGGCTAGACAAGTCAGTGACCGAGACAATTATATTAAGCATGCTAATTCTGTATGGTTTGTTTCTATATCAATAAAATGGACGTTTTTCAAAGCGCACGCATTCAAATCTTACCTCATTCCAGATTAGTGTTGTTAGCCTAGAAGACTAAGTGGCAGTCGCGTAAATAAAGAAACCCCCACGGAACTGCTTTCCTATGAAAGCGTATAGAGGTCAACAAGATAGGTTTTTCTACTATTTATAGTCTTTATGTTGCCGACGCGGATATCCCCAAGCAAAACTGCCAAAGGAGAATGAGTGATAATTTGTTCTGCTCCACGCTATATTCGTCGTTGGGCCTGACCTCAGCGCCCGTGACTCGTAATAGCCAAAACGTTCCTTCTTTTATATACACAAGCGGAACTACCGTTCCTGTTCAGTCAGAGGTAAGAGTAATTCCTATAGAACAACTGTCATTTAATTTGCGCGAAGATCTACTTGTTCTTTATGAGACCAAATAGCTACTGTGCCTGGTAGTTGTTAGTCTGTCGTATTTAGGAGTAGTTCAAATTTACTTCGAAACGAATCAGCAGGACAAAGTGTGCGCTTCTCTTTTTGTTCACGAGACCGGTAACAAGTCTGTTGGCCTATATGCTACTGCCTAATAATATGTATCAAGCTCAAAAACAAAAAAAAGTTAAATATCAGCCATACGTTGGTATGATACGTATAATAGTATGAAGTAAGGGCACGTTGCTACTGTCCTTGAGGTATTTCAGATTAGGCCAGAGGAACGTTTAAGATTTGTGGTAGAGGCCTGCAATTGTGTGGCTGTGGCAAGATTTGAAAGAAGAAAAAATACACTGGGACTGCCTGAAGCTATGTTGATGTTTGGCCCGACAGGGTGAACGAGTCTAATACATTATTAGGGTTCCTGTATCCAGTAGTTTGCCAGCTAGCTGAGTCGTTAGGTGTCAAGCGGCTGATCTGCTTCACAAACATGTCAATGTGTCTCGGTATGTGGTACGCAGCTATGCGATGATACAGAGCGCGATCTGTGTGAGCTGCATGGATGTTTTGTTAAAATTTTCATCTCATTGTTGCAGATTTAAAGCGGTACCCGAGTCGAGTCCATGTCTTGACCCGCAAGTCGGTCTCAACTTGAAATCTCCGCTTGATACTGGCGCTTGACATCGGAAGGCGCTGATGTCGAGCCATGCACCCTGCTCAAATCCGACATCTAAACTATAACGCAGTAGCATTGCCGGCGGCATCTCGCTTTGTCTAATATTTACACACATACGCAAAGAAATGTAAAAAACGGGGATTATTTTAAAGAGAAACATATATGATTACCCCCTTCGTCGTTCCTCGGTTATCGACCCAAGCTCCTGACCGTCGCTCTTTCCTCTGTGGGGTCTAGGCTTTCAGTTGCTGAATGCGACAGGCTACAATAGATTAGCAACAACTCGATCTCGTGCGCGCGTCTATTGAACGTGCCTGTTTGTGATTTTTCGGAATCTAATCTTTGACAAGACTTGTGTCGAGTTCATCTATCGAGCTCGGTAGTGGCTGCGTAGTCTTGATCCTTGCTTTTTTCACTATCTTTGTGTTCCTGTATTCCGTTTCGATTTCTTTTCAAACGCTTTTTTTCTCTCTGACCAGCTCACATCCTTGCTGTACTAGTATTCCTCGCTCTACCGATGGCAGTAGCACGATGTGAAGCGATGGAAGCACATGTGTGAAATTTCTTGAGTCTTAAGCCGATGCTCACCTTTGCTCTGCTAGTTTTCTCAAAGGAGATTTTAATCTTTGGCGCCTCAGGCTTCTTTTTGCCCCTTGTCGTGCTTCTTCCTACAGGCGATGATTTTTTGGCTGAGAGTGCTAGACCTATCTTGTCAATTGCATTGGACGTTTGCGATACACACCTAATTCTATATGTACACGCATGCGTACCACTCGTCGTTTTTCGTTTCTGTATTGTCATTTCTGCAAAAGTATTGTACGGCATGTTGGAATCGGCTCTAGATACGTTCTATTAAATTAGTTGTATCTAAGAAAAGAGTTCATTATGGTACCTTCAAGCAAAAGAGACTATCCCATTGTATTTGGCCCTTGAGTTCAATCAACCAATCGCGCCCAATGACGCGTTGCCTAAAAGTATTTGAGTAGATAGAAGATTCGATTCCCTTGACCTTCCAGTGAGGATGAGAGATGTATTGCTTTCATGACACGCGATCACATATAAATACACACCATAGGCACTCGCGTGTACATTCATTGAAGTACCTTTATTCAGCTATTTACATACAGCCGACATCGTCTGTATACAGCTGAGTCATGTTCTAATTTCACCACGAACATCCTGTGCAACGCACACTCTGCACTTATGACTTGTCGCATTCGTCCGATTTTACTTTGCTTTTCCTTAGATTCCGATTCTTCATCTTTGTCTTCTCGTTCTCCTAATGTAAGAGTACCGCCCGGTATAACGCAAAGTTGAGCGGACGGCCAAGACGGAATTTGGTAGAGCTGCTAGTGGGCTGCTGGAAGTCCCGCCGGCCTCCCGGGGGCGCCAGTGAGGATAACAACCGAGAACTCACCTTGTTTCTGTTTCTTACTATCATGGTCTTTCACCCACGAATGCGAAAGAAAGGCAGAAGGACGAACTTGCGGTAAAGGGCCGAGATAAGCGTAGTAGTTGTAGCAGCGGCAGTAGTACTAGTAGCTCAGGATATAAGCTCAGGACAGCTGAAGCTAATAAAGGAGTTTATTACTGCCATTGCATCCTTAGAGAGCAAGACCGCAGAGGCTGCTGCCGCAGAGACTACCGCAGCGCCATGGATAAAGCTGCCCGCATTCTTTCCAATATTATCCTACCCCTGAGCTTTGCCACTATCGCTGCTATGCCACGTTCTTTCGCCATGTTGTCCACGGCACTCAGTAGTAGCAGCGGCAGCAATGAGGACATTGCCACAGGGTCTCATACCCCCAATGATGCCCCTTTTTTCGCTTATGGTATCTGGCAAAGGCCAGTCAGGTTCGCTTGGCCTGGCGAGAGCCAATGTGTATCTTGATTGTGTCCAGATCACAATACACCGCCTCCATCCTGACCGCTTAACTGGCCTGCTAGCGCGCTCCTCGTCCGTCCATTCCGGTGGACATAATAGACTCTAATTGATACACCTCTCCTGATATTATATATATATACATATATATATATATAGAAGCACTTTCTGAGGTATTATTAAACTAGTTTGCAAGTCGCCAGAATCTTATCAGCTCATGATGATAACGTTAACAGCTGTTATGCTTTACGGTTGCCGTTATGTGTGTACTGCTGCATTTTCTTCTGAGTTTTAAAAAAACCACCAAATATTTAAAATGAAGGAACATTGGTATTTCAGATAGGTCCAACGACAGCTATTTACAGCAATTTAGAAGGATTGGTCACGAATTTTGATATAATGCTTTAAATATCAGATCCATACGAATGCAAAAACGGTTCTTTCCACATCAGATGATCTGCATTCGGTGTATAGTGTTGTGTATTGATCTAGCTTAGCGTTCGCGCGTTATTATTGTACGTGTATGTGCGTGGGTCAAGAAATACTTACATGTCTCAGGTTAATTATAAAAGGGGCGCAAAGAAAGAAATACTTCTTTTCGTTCTAGTTCGCTGTTTACAGTTCATAGCCTGCGGCCAAGTCTGACTAGGTTCTGCTCTGTTCCTATTGCCTTTCCTCTCTCACTCCTTAGCTTACCTTTCTAAAGGCTCTTTCTCTGAGCTTACTCTTTTCGGCCAGACGTACCATCTTAGGACCATGCTAAAGAAGGGGACGGGATCCGAACTTACTGCCTGCCGCTGCTGCTTGAGACAGGAAGTGTACCAGGAACCAACACATGCTCGCCAGAACCCCCGTCGTGTTCTTCAATGGGACGTTCGTCTTTCCAAGCCTACACTTCAGCCGAGGCTGCCTTTGCTTTAAGACTGATTCTTTCTATTTAAACACAACGTTCCTATAAAACTTAACTTTCTCGAAATCTCGTTCCGTTGAGACGAAACGGTGACCGTGCGCTTTAGGATATAATAGAAAAGTTAAACTCGTAGAAATTGAAGGCAAAGTAAAAAAGCCTCGATCTGAACTTAAGAGTCTACTGTTTAGCTTTTTTGGTCAATACTGTTGAAATATACCGCAACTCGCTTGAAGAACATTTAAGCCCCCCTGATGCGAATACCGGAACGGTTAGTATATACGAATGCAGCTAAAGTGAAATATAAAATTATTGAAACTATACTACTTCAGAGACGCTTTTTCCGAGTATACGACTGCTCTTTTCAGACTTCGTTTTTCACTGCTACTAAAATCAAATAAACGATGGGTAACCATTCCGCTTACTTCGGATTGCTTGACAATGTGCATGTTCTAGAATTTTTCTATTCTAGGAAATTTTCAATTGCTTAACTCGATCTGTTATTTCTGGCGTGTATTTCAGAACGTGTCATATTAGAAGGGAATACAAGTTCTGCCCACTCTGTGAGGGACCTACGCTCAATTTTGTATTGAATACAGACGACGTACAATAAAATTTTTGTGAACTTTATCTTTACGCAGACGATTAGACTTGATGTCTTAACCTGTTACCAACTAAAAAAGTAACGATTCAGCACAGGTCTTGAGAAAATGTTCTGTTAGGATGTAATATTCAGTAAAATTCTTGTAGACGCTTTATTTAGATCTGGCAAAACCCATAAGACGGTTGATGATAGAATGGGGTCTTTCGATTTTCAGCTATCATCGGCCGGATTTAGAACACGGTTCTCAACGCTGGAATAGTACAGAATGTGTTGGGGCACCGGATAATGCTGAGGAAACCAAGGTACGCGATGACCAGCGGGGTGAACGAGCGGCAAGGGAGAAATAACAAGGGACAAGTTGTTCCACTTCCGCCGTAAATTCGGATAGGTAATGGTAGGCAATCCCCGGGTACGGCTGGAAAGACAGCAGCACGTTGGCCAAAACGGAAATTGGAGCATTTCTCATGCAACATCTTCAGTACGGTTTTCAATGAGAAAGGGAAAATTCTTTCTTTTTGGGGGCTTGGCCCCCCCCACACCTCTTATGCCCTTCATTCCATGCTAAAAGCCACTCGTCTGTAGTAATGCCTAACTGCTCAAGCACCGAACATAAAACACGAAAACATGATATGACCTCTTATGTAGAAGCTACACACTGATGCAAAGATTACGCTTCACACAACAAAAAAATTAAAAGATGCCATGCAAGATTTTTAGAAATTCCATTTTGATCGACGATACATGTATTTCCAAATGGCTCTGATATATTCTTCATATGTCTAAATGTATTCCAATGCAGTTTTTAGCCGATCATTCATGTTAGTTTTTTTTGTAAATCTTTTACTCTTTTAAAAAATAAAAAATTTCAAAAAATTATCATATAAAATTATTCAAATACGGATAAAGCGATCTGGACTAGAAAAGAAGTAATAATGACGAATATAACAACTGCTATAGTCACTATTGGTCTTTTGACTGTTCTCTCCGATTCATTGTTTTAAATTAGCCCCATATATTTTCGCTGCACCTGATCCCCGCATAGATGGACTACCTGCAACACAATATAAAGCTTAATCCTATAATTACAAAAGCGTCATAAAATATAATGCCAAATTTGCCGGAAGTTTTCATTTTTTAGATGATTTCCTCTTTCTGTATTCATAGAGAACGTGTCCATTGACTAGATTAGTGCACGTAAATGTCTGTATGTGTGTGTATCGAGCATTTACTTCCGGCCTCTACTGAAATGGCACCGAATACAACACTACGTGATGCACGATTTGTTTGCATTATCCAATTGTCCGAGGCAGCACCATGGATCTGTGCAATGGACCCTATAAACTTCCTATGTAGTTCAGGGCGTTCAGGCCAAGTCGTTTTGGCATCTGGGTACCACAAAACACGGCAACGGGTGGCGGCTCTTATTACTAGCACTCATCTGGCAACCATACTAATAATAGTAATAATAATCGAAGCGTGCTCCATTAGAACGATAATATTTGCTGAGGTCACTGCGTTGGTATCACTGCACAACAGCTTTACGGCAGCCGCCTGTGACTGTGTACAGTGATAAAGGGATGGGGTCTACCGTACACTGACCGCACGTACGCCGGGACATGCCCATTGCTTGTATCAGCTCAACTAAAGTTGATGATGTATTATATGATAACGGTCCTTACGTCAAGCATAGGTAAATTTTCGCTGCGTGAACCAAAAACGGTCGTTTTCATTTGTTACTACGATGATGTCCGAACGCAGCTTTATGTTACGAAAAATAGCATCTACTCGAAACATTCATATCGTTCACGCTTTAACGTATATAAACTATAATTGGCTCAAATATTTTAGAAGTCATAAAGCCTTTGAAGAACACGAGTCTATTCCACGAAACACACGAGGCGTAATAACGAAATTGCCTTCATATCAACTAGTAACAATACTAGTTCCAATAAATAGTTAACCGTGCTTTGTTTGGAAACTTCTTCAGTTTCAGCGCAACATCTTTGATAATTCGATATTTAATTTTTTACTCAAATGGACATCTTTCTATTGGAGTTTAAGGGATCTTCAAGTTTCTTTTCTAACAAGAGGTAAGGGTTTCTTACGTCTGGATCAAGCTTGATGACCAGTGTTAGACGAACCGGTCATAAGGACAATGTATTCTTATCCGGGCGGAAGCAAGTACTCAAACCCTATGTCACGCCAACATAGGTCTCAGCTTATAAGTACGTGCAAATCAGACATTATTTGAGGACCACTGGTCAAGCATAAAAAATAAATGACGAGCTGACAACGATTCAAGTGCTTATCCAATGTCCAAATACTGTGTCTCGTATGAGAGTGGTGATCATCTGTGGTTAGTTAGGACCATTTATAATTTAGGTCGAAGTTATTTGTCCATTTTACAAAATACAAACTATTTATAGTGTTATCGTAATACTGTAGCGTATATATATATGTGTGTATATGTAACCTAACCAATGTTATCATCAGTAATGTGCTAGATTAGATTCAACTCGGGCAATATTAAGGACCGAAAAAGGTACACATGTGATGGTTCAAAGTGATATTAGCTGTATGTGTAATAAATGGCGGTGCCGGTGTGGGCACTGTTGTGCTAGTAACATTTGAACTGTACCAGCCACGCCAGCACGCCTACGGAACGGGACGGTCCGGCGGACGGACGACCAGCCCCCGATGAAGATAGCAAGCCGGTCATTAGTGACATGTCCTATACTGCACCGCAACGGCCAACTTAACGTGGTTGGCCGACTGACTGGGTCGTCTTCAGTTGGATTGGATATGCGCTTGGAGCCCATCTACTCTTCTGTTATACGATAGTACGTGGGAGGAGGGCTATGGGCGAATAATGTTAGCAGCTTACAGTATGTCTAAGCACTTTGCTCATATGACCCATATAAACCGTGACAGCTTCGAGCGGTGCAAACTGCTTAGTACCCCCGAGCAAACGAAATAAAGAGAGGGGGGAAAAGGAGATAGAGATGATTACCATCGTTGTCGGAATCGTTCGCCTGTTTTTTTTTTGTAGTTAATTTCTTCGTGTTTCCCCCACCAAAGCAAGGCGTTATTGACTTTGTGTCTTCCGTAGAATCGAAATTAGAGGGAAATGGTCTTTCTCTGTGTGACTGTATGTGTGTTTATGAGCTACGAGCAGCACTAGGAAGCCGGTCCCCTAACGGACGACGGGGTCCGAATGTCGCGAATGCCATAGCGAGTCCATGCCGAGAGACCATGACTAGATGAGACAACGATGAAATGAGGGGTGGAGTTCTCTTTCTCGATGAGGATCATGTACACACATATCATTCAATGTTCAGTAGGTAGGCGAGTTAGGCTCTTTCGAGCGCGCTTATGCCCGTGGGGTACAGGACGGCACATGCTGCTGCCATCGCGCCACTAGCCACTCTTTGGTACATGATTTGCGGTGGCCAGAAGACAACGATATGAGCCGACAGGCCAACCAACAGGCAGCAGATAGAAATAAAACAAACCACGAAATAGAACTAGCCCGTGCTACTCTTTCCACCTGACCTTTTTCTCATTTCCTCGCTTCCATTTTATTAACTAACTTTACAAAAGTTCGATTTCTTAATAAACTCGACAACGAGAATTGTAACGCTTAGAAAAAAGATTTTCATTGTGGATTTCGTTTAAGATATTGTCGCAAAATTTTTGCCTTTCCTTCACTGTAAAACAGTGCCATATTTTTCGTTGGCAACTGCTGAATGTTTGGGAATTCAGTCGAGTAAGACAATTCAAAGAGGGTTGGCTTTGAGAACTAAAAATATATTACATATTAATTCAACCGTTATTAAATTCGTGCCCTTCTTGAATAATAGGGTTCTAATTATTTTTCAAAATCTTGATAGAAACATGAAAAGAAATCTTATTTAACTGAGTCATCATACAGTGCGTACCACGTAAATCAAGGTCCCCGACTTAAATTACTTACGGATTCAACATATTGACTTCATCTTTTGATGAAAACGTTGAGTATTTGCTAAAAGAATATTTAATATGATAAAATGTAAACGTTTTACTATAATTCCTGTTTATATATACTATATAGCTAGGGCATAGCTAAGTAAGATAAGTAACAAAGAGCTTAACTGTTCCTAGAAAAAGGCGGTTCTACACTGCGTAACCTTACGGATACACTATTGCTTGCGTGTTTGTTACTGCTACATCGTTGTCGAACTACAAACAATGTGAGAGCTGGAAAAGAAAAGCCTCGCTTTTAATAGAATAAAGTCGAAATCGATCGATGTCTGGAGTTGCAGTCGTTGCCCTAGGCGAAATCCGTAACAGACGACATACCCTCAACGTTCTACTCTAATTCAATCCTTATGCAATACACTCAAGTCGGAAAGCAGAGGCTATCTCGTCGTCAGCCGATACTCATCGGTACCCAGCTACCCTTAGAAGTGGTCTATCCGCCCTGTTGGGTCCATAACGAGCATATATACAAGATCCACACTCCTGGCCAAGTGACCTGCCACACACCTGCCCCTACGGAAACCCCTTTTCTAATGCATCCATCTCCTATTAACGGTCGCTTCTTACGAGTACAGAGCGGATGTTCGGCGGATAGTAACACCTCCTTGTTGTACCTGTACACAACTGTAATTAATTAGGTCCTAGGTTTTCTATCTCCGACATGCATGCTATTATTGCACCATACTGGACAGCTACACAACGGCCTCCGCCTCACCCACTGATCGACTTGTGTGAAGTTAATCAATCGACCCACACATACTAGATAATTTACTTCAGAATGTATCTATGATGAGTAATGTGCTTCGTGTATTTTGAAGCCTATCCGCACGTACAGCGTTTTCTCCTTCTCTCGTTTGCAGCCGACGCCATATTAGCATTGGCGCGTTTTTGGTATGAAGTGAAGCTTCATAATCCTATATGGGTTACTTTCTCTAGCCCGCAGATAGTTTTTTTGGTAGATAAGTATGTCATTCTTGCATGTCCAGTAGCTTCATTCCCAATTGGCGCTTAGTTATCCTCCGACTTGACCGTATTGGAAGTGCTACTATGTCTGTATGTCTATAACCTCTGATGAACCATATAACTTCATAGACAAACTCTAGAATCTAAATATGGACGTATTATGGAAGCTTCAGCGTCGAACTCTGATTTCAGATGTTAAATTTGTCACTTTGCCATATATTGGAACTTTGTATAATTGTATGCCATCTTGTTCAATCTATGATTAGCGAGTGTTTTCACGTAGTTGGAAGTTCTTCATGAATATTCCATATAACATTATGTAGGTGCATTAAATCGTAATTTTGATATGGTTATCATAAAAAGTCTTTCCCGCTACTGGTATTCATGTGCTTATCATCATAATTGCTCTAATTTATAATCAACATCGCAGCCGTCAAAATCGTTAGGAGCATCAACACTTCCATCATATCGTCGTCATTGTGGTAAACGGAAGATGAACGAGTACCCCCAAGTTATTCTTAGTCGTACTGATATCTGCAAGACGGGTCCAATTCGGGATATTAGACCAGGGGGGAGACAGACTGCCCCAGGGCATGCAATAGGTGGATAATTCCACTTCTGTTCCCAATTCCCAGCAGAGAACCCTGGACTTCACGACGGGCGGGTCCAGATGTCGATTGTTAACGCCTGTCCCGAAGCATGGTGGTCGCCGATATTTCGTTACATCTACTGTAGGAGCATCCTGACGCCTTGCCGCTACTTACATGTTATTCTCTATTTCTGTATCGTCATCATAATCTGTAACCTTGAGTACGTGGTAATGTTAGGCGTACCTGACACACTGGACTGGTCAGTGTCCTGTTCTATTGCGCTTAGATCGTGCTCCATTCTCGCGCGCTGTTAGGAGTGGCCAACCAGTTTTAAGTTGACATGGGATAATTCGAAGTGGATAATGGCTGTCGTGAATACGGCCAACAATAACGTTACACAAATATATGCATATGCGTCCGTTGGAAACAGCCAGCTACTGCATCAATACTGCCCCCAGGTAACTATCATAATATGCCTTCAGCGCCTTTCAAAGTATCAACATAAGACAATATCGAAAAAAACGTATCGAGACGAGTTCAACTAGGTTCTAGCGTTAGTACTGCTTAAAGTAGCTATACAGTGGGAATTGAACTTTGTTAATTGAACATATACTTAGCCGTCATAGTATACGTGTGCAGCGAATATTCACAAGCAATGTGTATATAGCAAGCTTCATACATAGTGTAACTTTTCATCCACACGTTTATGGAAAAAAAAGTAAGTATAACACCAAAATAATGCGGAAATTGATATCCATTGATGGTCGTATATTAAAAATGTATTATCAAGTCCAACGAGCAAATTATAAAAGGAATTACTATATTTTACACCAAGCGGAATATGTGATTAAATCTAAAATAACCCCCAATGAATAGAGTCAAACTTTTTCATACTCATTAGTGTTTCATCCATCAGACAAATACATATGGCTTGTTAGAAATTGAAAACCGTCTGTAATACCTAGTTTCTAGGGGTAAACTTTATGTGAAGATTTCGCACGCAAGCACACCAGCCTTACACATCCGTAATGAACGATTAAATCACTGTAAATAACTATTATTCAAAACGACTTCAGTTCAGTTACATAGAGTCATTTTCTTAGTCTAAGTGAACAAAAGAGCGGACAACTCGAGATACTTGTAAAAATAGTCACCTCGTAAGAGATGCCTTAAATAGTCATGACAAACGAAGCCCCCCACAGAGCCTATAGTATTCGGATGTACTTCAAAATGCAGCCCGCTCAATGGCAGTCCGCCCTTGTCCATACTTCAAAGTACTTTGCCCGACAGATTGTGGGTGAGCATACACATGAAACAGACAAACAGCTCAAGCAGAGGCCTTGCTTTGATAAAATTAGCCAACATACGCATTTCTTCGGTAAGGATTGCACAGCACTCATCCGATGGTGCATTGTTATAATCTGGATCTAGGTTTTGTCCGCTTTCTCTAGTTATATTTTTCCCACACTCACTATGTTTTCTCACTGTTCTGGGTTACTCAATTCCACCACGATCTACATTAAAGTATATATTCCAAAAGATGGGATTCGTGTTCGGGAGCACGGGACTACCTGGCTGTGTGTGGCAATGTTTGCGGTCGTGCTGTTTTGAATATACGCGCTTTCATTGCTAGCTTGTCTAAACTAACGCTACCTCTTATTTTAGGTCCGACCCTGTCGCTCTGCTCAAGTGGCTAAAATCCTCTGATGACGACCCCCAGCAGTTTCTAGCCGCCAATGTCGTATAGGGGGAGGCACTTACCCCCCTACCGCTATATGTGTACTTGTCCACCTACATGTAAGAATGCATGAATGTCTTCTACGTTTCCACTATGTATGTGGTACCTTTGGTTTGTACTGTGTCAACGAAGGCAGCATCACAAAGCGGCATTTATGCATAGCTAGCCACATCTTGTCGGTTTATTTTTCTCCTCTCTCTTGCCTTGGGTTTGAGTGCTTTAGGTAGGTACATACTATATCGTAGTGAGGAAAGGGAAACCCCGAGTTTTTAAGCGTTACGCCGCTAGATCCCACAGACACTACTCACTTGGCCTACCACACTTACCTATGCCCTTGCGTGTTTTCGTGATGTGTACTTAGTCTTTGTGTAGCTCACGGGGACGACAGCGCCTGAAACAAGAGCAATAGCAGTACCAGCGTAAGGGGCAGAGACTCTACCAATGTCCAGATCTTCCACTGTAGCCACGGCTCATCCCCATTCATTGCCTTGGATTTAATGTAGTGCACTTGTATGAAGGGAACAGTAGTTCAAATGCTCAACTTACCTTCTCCCAAAAGTATGCACGAGAGACGATTTTGCTGTTATTCGATTAGGCCTGGGGAGATGGGGGCACGTATACTTGTATTTTTGTTGGTGCATCATCGGGGAATGCAAGAGGCAGATGGAGAATGTCATCATGATTGCTCAATCAATATATAACGCTAGAGCTTGAGTGACGTTGCTTTGATATATTGATAAGCGTCGCGGCAAATCTGACATGACAGACTTAGAAAGCACAGGAAAGTCCTGATCGATGAAGGCGACCCTATGATGATTGTCACGTTAACCAAAGGACGTTTCAGTGTATATGTTCACTGCTGTAGCACTTCAAACAGAGAATGCTCATGCAGTGATGCAGGTATAACCGGTCAGCGTTTGTTGTGCGTAAACGTGAGCTTATATGATACGTCGTAGCCACTTGAAAGCCAGAGGCTGTATTGTATGTTGTAACCTGAAAAGATATATCTACAAATATAACTTTTCTTTTTTTACTTATACAGGTTACGTGGTACGTGTTGTTAACGGAACTTGAAGCAGCGACTCCTTGTCTTTTTCGGCCAAAAGCCTGGCCGTTTAAGGTATCGCGCCCACGAATCCGCAAATATGACATTGGATTACTTTTGTCCATGTTGGAAAACGTTTAGTTTCGAGAAAGTAGACCTGCTACTCGAGGCGTTTCAATACAATATTCCAATAAACTTCAAAAGATTCAAGACATATGATAAAATGCTATTTAAGCTACGTCACTTGAATTCAAGCAGATGGTCATATATATCCACCAATGGTCATATATAGTCACCAATGACCTTACCAATCTGATTAGATAAGTGGTCAAAATTGTCTTCCTCTTAATATATTACAAAATCATGGTTAAATCATGGTACATTTTGCATGAGAGATTTACGGTCAGTTTTTAGACAATCCATAGCAAAACCGCAGAATCGTCGTTTTCCATGTTTAAAATTATCAAGATATGAAGTATAATCGATTATCATACTCTGTACTTAGAATAAGGCGCGGAAATACGAGGAATGAATCCACTTATGGGTTTTTGTACACTCCGAGTGCAAGCTTGTGTTTTCAAAAACCCGGGCATTTGTTTCCGTACTTGACATCGCTGGTTTTGGGTCTTCCATGAGCTAATATGACATTTCACTCTTCTAGTACAATTTGCCATATGTGCATCTATATCTCATGTCATAGCAAAATGACTACCTAGAGAAGTGTCTGAAAATCTATCAAATCCTATGAGCTGCATATACTTACCAAATGTTTTTATTTTCAGAAATACCTTGTGGCACTTCATTAAACGATTTTCTTTTCTACCAGCCTTCTATATATATGTATATATATATATATATATATGGCATGCTGGATAATGTATTCCTCGATAAACTTTGCATAAATAAAGAGCTTTTTTATACTGGAACCGCTAAAACGCGAGTGTTCGGTATACACAGAATTACTTTTTGGGCTCTATGAACGTCCTGTTCCTGTTGTCCTTTTGCTGTTTTTTAACAGCAGAAGTAGTAAAAACATTATACGAGAAATAGGTTTTCTTTTGTACTGCTAAGCTATGCATAGACTACACGTATTCTACGAATCAACTAATTTACTTACCCTTCGGACAAGAAAGGTTAATTCACAACCTGTTAAATTCATAAGGTGTAGTTAACACCTTTCATCATGAGCACAGTGAGGGAGTAGATTGCAAGTACAAAACGGCTCAATTAGGTTCCATAGAAACTATAGGTAGCGTTTATTATTCTACCCGATGAATCGAAGGGGTCGTCCAGGTTAGAAAGTTTACCAATAGCCTTGGCTTGGCTAAACCATTTTGTGCTACCCTAGCCCAATCAGCCCCAGTTGTTCATCCACATAAATTTAACTCCCTGGGGGCGCGAGATAGCGTCGCCTATGGCAGCTAGACGCAGCTTAGTGTCTAGCTGGCACAGCTTACGGTGGCAGTCTGAGTGAGAGACGACGGGTTAATGTGTGAAATTTATTCACCCCCTGCTATCCCCTCTTCTTCATTGCTGCCCCAAATGGACCCGATGAGATTTGAGCTTTCTTTCTTACCCTCTCACTCTACTTGACGGGTGATTGTCTCTTGCAAGGAGAGCTTGCGCTCGTTTCGTATGCCATCAGATTCCACGCACACCGTCGTTGTTACCGGAGTAGGCTACTTGTTCGAATGGGGTAGACGAGCAGGCAAGCAAGACAGCTCGCGCACAGACAACCCCACAGATCTGACCGTGTGAGGCGTTTCGTCTACACGACAGTAGACATTCTACAAATAAAAACTGATCAGAATCACAATGGGCCATTGATATCGGAATGAAGAAACGATCCCAGTTGTAGTAAGAGAAGTAGTCGTGGTCGTAGTAGAATGTACACTTCGTACTCTATAGTCCTGTATTCGGAGTAGCTCTCGAGTGGCTCGTCCCCACTAAGCTTCACACTGCAACTTACTCACGTACCTAGGTGAGTGCGAAGACGAGTTGAATATGCCTTATGTTTGTATACCTTATTGTATACTTTTTATGGTGGTACGAAGCGAATGATCCAGCCTTAGGCTGTTTTATTCAGCACCACCCACGCTGGCAACTGCACTTCAGACGTGTGTATACTACTAGGGAAATATAGCGTTGTCGAACCAGGTTGATGGCCCGCAACTGGGTTCGTCAACAGAAAAGTGGGCGCTTTTTTACAACAGCAGACGGTAGAGAGGGTACGGAAAGGTCATTTACGAAGTGATGAGAGCATGTTTTTCGACCGTCCTTAAGCTATTGGACGACAACAAGAATATGGCTATACATACACTCGATGTAGCAATACGAATACAGCAAATAAATGCCTTCGCTCATTCACAGGTGGTTAAGCATGGCGAGTGAAGAAGGAAAGAGAAGTTGACAATTAGCTAAAAAAATCTCCTTCATATATTCAGATAAATTAGCCATCCTATTGGATACTTCGAATATCGAGGTACCTTGATTTTTCCAGGGCATATATAAAGTGCTGGTAAGTTTTTGAGAAAAAAAAATCAAGACAACATTCCGACAAAAGTGTTTCTCATTTGTTAATCTAGTTATTGTAAAGTGTTAATAGACAGATTGATAATGTATAGCCTGAGAACTTCAAACTCATAGTTGCGCCATGAACGGGATTAGTTTTTCTGTTGTTTTCGATAGCGTCTAATTTTAAAGCGTACTGCTCTCGTTCGTATTCATATGTAGCGTCGAGAACGTCAAGAGAGCGAATATATACTCAAAGCCTATATATACTAAATATATACTCAAAGCCAAATCGTGCCGTCAGCCCCTGTTGCAATACGTTTTCAGTGATCGATCCAAGCTATGGGGACACATCCTGATACAAATGGGGGGCCATCTCTCTGTGATGTCACCCTACTACCAAAAGGGATCGTCACGAAATACATCGACGCTGTGCTTACACTTTGTAGTAGAAAAGGTGTCGCGTGGAGTTGAAAAAGGGGCAAGGAAAATGGAAAGGGAATGGCATGAGAAAACCGCGCAATTTTTGCCGGAGCCAACGACGTTATCAGAAGCGGCGACGATGATGATGATGACCACGACAAACGAGTACTTCGGATATCGGTAACCTCGACGAGGAGTATCTCTAGTCACACTGATAGTTGTTAGATGCTGCAGCCACAACTGTGTTCAATGACATAGGCCACTCGCCAGAGAGACTATGAGGCCGTACCATCTACTACGTAACGTCACGCACTGAAGCCAGCTAGCTAGACACTGCAGAGGAAAAGAATTAGGAGCAGAGAGCAAAGAAGCCACGTCGGCAGACACTCTTCACTCTGGTCGACGACTTTGCTGGAGATGGAAACGGAAGTAGTGACGAGGAGACCGAAGTCCTCGATGGCTGTGTGCGCCCACTAAGACCCCCTTCGCTGGTTGAACGTGCGGATGTGTGTCGCTTGGTGGTAAACGTTTGTAGTGCTGCGACAGACGAACCATAGGAGGGTGTATAAACGAAGGAACAGAGAGTTAGATTACAAAGAATGAATGAGATCAGGACTACAGGCAGATAGCAAGGGCAAAACGGGTAGTCATTAGGGACAAGCCCTCGCAAACATCAACTTGAAAGGGGCACTGCTGCCTGGGGCAGAAATGGAGATGAGGTGATAGCGTCAATGGCCGCACCAGCCGTAGTTGTAGCAACGGCAATGGAGGAAGTTCATGCGTGACTTGTAATGAAGGTGCTTGTCCACGGCCATCAGCACCGCCGAGTCACCTTCAGACATACGCACCCTACATAGGCATACACATACCTTACACCACCCATCTAGCAGGTTGTCAGTCGGTTCAATCACGTACAAACAAACACTCAATGCCTATACGATTCGAACCTGCCATCTTTCTACCACAACTATCTTTCATTCCCTATTCGCCGAGACTGCCATTACTGCCAACATGGAAAGTCCGACTGAAAGCCGTTATTGTTCTCCCTTTCCACCCGGCACCATAACTTCATTCTCGTTTTTCCAGTAAGCTGGCGCCCACCTTTACTTGGCTCGCCCCACGCCTGTTTTCCACCCCCTGCTTGTTCATGTACAAACGAACTACTCAATCCTATCGACTTTTTCTATACAGCTAAACGTGTGCTTAGTGGACGACACTCTGCGTGCACGCTTACACACCAGGTGAAGAGGTGCTAAGCGTATGTGTTACTGCGTGTTGTATGAGAACGACCGCGTATTAGGTGCAGTTTGTCGAGCTATGACGGCCACCTTTGGGGTAGGATGGGTTCAAATATTGACAGAACCAACGGCGATGGCAGAAAAGATGGCGTAACGCCTGACGCGTCCATATAATTCGCGTTGCAGTGCAGACATCGATAGAAAGCGGGAAAGAAGAACGATAGTTATAGAGAAGATGATGATCGGCGCCGCTCGAGAGGAACCACGAGATAGCGCGATGCGTCGCAGTGTTCGAGAGAGCCAGGTACTGTACAGCCGCTGATGGCGATGCTCCCGCGGAACCCGAGTTTGGCCAAATACATTTAACATAAGAAAGAAAGCAGCAAAGATCCGCATCTACCCTCGGCGGTGGCGTTCGGGCACTAGGGACGCGGCAATGGCGGTCAAGTCAGTCGATCTATGAAGTGCCAGTATTATAGAAGAGGCAGCGGCATTAGAGCTAGTGGAAGAAGTGCGGAGCCGGCGCACTCGAAGCGTTGACATCGAACGAAGGAAGCCAGGAGCCTACTGCTGCGCACATACACCATACACGCACACCGAGGTGGTTTGTATACGAGTGACTCTCGAAGGCCAAGCCAAACCGCCAATGTGTGACTAGCATCAGTGTTTGTGTGCGCCAGAGAGAAGATGAAAAAAGAGAGGTAGTTCAAAGTACATAGGAGTGCAGTGAGATGAGATATTAGCATTTTAATGCTGCGCTAAGAAGAAGCTGTGACAACAACACGCTTCACTTTACAGGACCGCCGAAGACTCGCTCTTCATCGGAAGTTGACAGTGGGGTGGATATCGATGTCAGGTACGCTATCGATGCAGCGGCTGCCGCCACCGTCGAATGAACTCGGGAGGATTCTTTTCTATTACGTCGCTTTGTTCTATAATTGAAAACATCACTGCCACGACGAAAACCAAAGAAAGAATCTCGCTTTTCATAGTACTTGGCTACTAAGCAGAAACATACAGGACATGTCATAGAGCCTGTTTAATAAATATCTAAATATAATTTTTTGTTTCGCCCGTACAAAGAGAACACATTCTCTGCAACCTTTAATAAATTTAGAAGTGGAGAAGTTGATCCCGCCAAGAAGCTGAGGTAGTTTACTTCATTAAATAGCAAAAAAAAATACGTCAATTTAAAAAGCGCATAACGAGCTCTTGGTTCCAACAGTGAATTTCTACCGTCGCAATCATTTCCTCCCTATGATCACTCAATTTTTTTTTCACTCAACGCTAGAGATATCGAGTTCCAAGTTGAACTGAAGTTCATGCGGAAAGCACCCAAGGTTAGTTTGTCAGTACAATCCAAGCTGATCGTCATTGGCTCGTCAGTTTAAGAGTAGCAATCTAATCCTTTGTCTGTCTTCTGCTGCAGCCGTTTGCTAGGCTATGCAAAAGGTTAGATGAAATATTGGACAGTGAAATGGGCCTTTGGGAACTCGGTGTCTGCTCACAAGATGGCTGGTGATGTGTGTTAGTTGCATATTAGTAGCCATGTGATTGCACGTACGGATATGCGTCTATCTGGCCGTTGGTCTGTGGCTGTAGATGAAGTAGTACAGTTAGTCCCCGAAGCCGTCCCCTAGAATTGTTTGCCAAGACCACAGCCTCAGGCGGGTAATATACCACCGCCGTTGCTGCAGCCGTTACTACTGCGACTGACGAACACCTCTACCCACCACAGTACTATACAGCTATGGCAAAACCGGCCTCGTCGTTCTTCGGGCCTGTTTGAAAGAGTGAGTTCACCTCAAATGAGCCTCTGAGCCTAGGAAAGGAACACACGCCGAGGACAAGCCAGTTGCTTAACCCCGCACTCAGTATCCCCCACGCAGTGCAGCACTACCAACCAACGTTAGCTTCGGTACTGCCCCAGAAGGCTGACATACACATGCACATACATGGCGACGACAAAGAGAACGATGAGACCAGCCTCCTCGCAGAAATACGACCACGAATTGCTGAGAACCAAGAGGAAGACAAGGATGTGGATAACTTTAGGTCTGGACCATAACTTCAGTGGGCGAAGGGGATGAAATGAAATACTTGCAGCAGTTGCCGCCAAGCACTTTGTTTGACCATTTGACTTACCCTATGTATACGTGGGAGCCGTATACACGTGTGTGCACAAGATAGAACATACCCATTACTGGAGGAGCTGGGCTAAGAGGGGAGAAAGCACCACACGGAAACAGGATAGGCATAACGGCGACCAAACCTATGTGGGACATTTTTCAAGTATTGAAACCAATAATATATTCATTATGATGTGTTGCTCACCATGTAGTATTTCAAATAAAGAGCTAAACTTAGAAATAAATAACTTGCAACCGACACTATCGTTGATATATATTGAAACGTTGCCTTGTGAATTAGTTTTATTGTGCACTACGATTTACGCATAGATACATTAAAAGTACTAGATGATATTTACCACACACGTCCGGGTGCTAGAAGTCATCGTTGAATGCGTATAGTTTTGCCATATCACAAACGTTGACAAATACCTCATTTGATGGTGTAGGGGTTCATGCTCAACTGTAGTTTTTAAATTCTTTAGTGTAGGAAGGCTTTTGACTGTAAACTTCATTTTTAAAGTACTTCCACAGAGCAAGTTCAGTGGTGTCAGGTCTGCGAAACGGTTAGGATATACCGTGAGTCCTTTTCGGTCAACCCATCTGTTTGCAAAACTCTCATACAGCTGCATTCTCTTACATTAGGATGAGGGCATGTAGATGCTCCGTTCTGCTGGAAGTGAAACTCGCCATCGTTACTAAAGTTATCCCGAACATCGAAACAAATCTTTGTAGTAAGCGCAAGCAATTAGCACCAGTTTCTCTACCGTAGAAAAAAAAGAGTCCAATCAGTACTTTGCGTGACATGTCGCACTACAAAGGAACTCCTGATGAATTTATATGTTTTTTTTTGCAATGCATTTACGATTGCTTAGTAAGTGCGCCTATATTGATTAATTGTGCATTTCGTTTCATTTCGCGAGAATTGTGTATTCTATTCAATATTGTTTTTCTGGTCCTAAGGTGCGATGAATAATCGATCCTCTCAGGCCAAGGCTTGATGATCTTACAGATTTCTGCCATTTTTCGCTATAACTTTCCACTGTTATTCGTTTGATAAAATCTGCTTATGCTTTCAGTCTTCCCGAACGTTGCCTATGGACGTCCTGACTAGTTCCATTAGTTTCAAACTCATTTCCTATTCAATTAGTAGCAAGTTGCAAAAATACTTTTACTTGAATTACTGCGATGTTGCCTTGCTACTCCTGCTGCATTTTTACACTTACAAATAAAATTATCTTGACTAAAAAATGTTTTTGGTCTATTTATTATTTCAAACTAAGGATGAACCTTAAAAGGTCAGAAGGGGAACTAACCTTGCCCATTATCCATCGTTTTGATCTAGCTTTGCCGGTCTTTGAGCCACCGGCTAGGTCAGTTGGAAATTAGTAGAACCTAGCGCACAGAACAATAAGCTGGTCTTTATTAGAACCGTACCGACCATAGGTAGTGTACCTGTGTGAAAGAGGATAGGCTAAACTAGCGGCAATCGCAATGATTGCCCTTCTCTTATTACCTTGTCGTCGTCGACAGCCCTTCCGCCCTCATCATTGGTTTTACTCCTGTTGCCACCGTTTCTTCGCATGCTGCTGTTCATCCAAGTCTGAAATCGTTCGTATACTTTGCTTTGACAAATCTAGATAGGGATGCACAGGCGAAGCTTGTACTAGGGACAAATGTCAAGCTGCCAAAGTGCGAAAGTCCACTAGAGATCTGAAGCTTGTCAGTTATCATTAGGTCGAAACCGCTACTGGATTGATTAGAGGCCGCTGCACAGATATATAGCAGAATAATGTTGGCCGTATAAAGTAGCTAAGTACCTACATATTAAGCCAACCAAGCGTATCGGATATCATCAGCTTGTCGTACGGATGTCTATCGTCCACTCACTTGGGCATAGGCCATTATCGTATCGTGAGTGGCAAGTCGGCGTTCGGGCCGGCTTCGGCGCCTACCCTAGCTACAATAGCGGGACATTCAGACAAAACCCACATCGCGGATGCTGCTTCTGCTCCAACACAGAAAGAGGAACAGCCAACTACAGCCGCTTTGTGTAGTCGCCGACAAGCTAGTGACGGGATCGCGTGTGTGTGACTACGGCGATAGTGACAAGAATGGCGTACCACAGACGATACGTTTGTTGTAGGTCAAACCCAGAGAGGCTTAGTAAGCATACAGATAATCAGGCTAGAGTCACACACGTGGATCCACTCAGACATGTCCGTGTATACACACATGGAGATTCATCCGTACTGCTTCCTCTCGTCGCTTTCTCGTAGTATCATGCGCTTGCTCATACGTATGAACGTACGAAGAGAAGCCCTACACATTATACATCAGCGTACCCGGATATACGTACTTTTATACAGTGAAGAAAAAACGCAGCAATTTGTAACGTGCTTGAAGTAGGGCGTTCTATGCACTATATTTATTATGCGATGCAATCAGTAGCATCATCATCATCAATAACAGCAACACACGTAAGGCGACGCAGCATTTAGGACCAATTACTCTTTTTACTATGCATGAGGTGACGCGATGCTGCACAATAGTACTAATCAATGCAATTACTTCGTTTAAGTATCAAAATTAGAACAGACGTTTCTTAATAGCGATTATAGCAATCGCTGCACGGGCTTACATATTGTACAAGATCTATATAGTATAGTTTGTGTTAATTAGAAGGTTAAAGTAGAGTCACACTGTTGTTCTATTAATACCGAATTGAACACATTTATGGTAACGGTTTCTAGTGGCTGACGTTTTCCTCAAGCGATTTTGTCCGCTCAGTCGGCCTTTTTCGTCTCGTGTGCAACTAGCCTCGTCTTCTAATCTCTGAACCGTAAGTCTCATGGGATCCCTGTCGGGCGGAGATAGGTAGAAGATCCTCTTCTATTTGCGACCCCTCGGCGCATGCTGGGTCGGTTGTCTGGGCCGCGCTCGGTGGACTGTAAGTACCTGTTCGTGCCTTAGGGATCCTTCATCAAGCGAACGAGCGCCCGTGACCTTGCGTCCTGCCCTTTATTTCCTGTTGGGCAAATGGTCCGCGACCCCGGGAACGCGAACATTGAAAGGGACGTTCTCGTTCCGACCCAACCGGGAAAGTAATAAGATCATAGAAATCTTCCCCAGCTTGTGCAGGATTCAAGAGAAGACCGCCTGGTTGATGCTGTTAAAACGGCTAATGGTCTAACAGCTGCGGGCACCTGCTGCGCACTTGCTCTCCACTGGACTTTAGGCCCACTTATTTAACCTAGCCGACGCGTATTGGTCGCCACAGCTCTTATTTTTTTTTGTGTTCTCCTATGTTCCGTGTTCTTTGGCGTATTGCAACCCGTGCTAGACGTCGCGATGGGCGAGACCCTTGCCAAGTGGGAAAACTCGATAGCCGGAAGGGAACCAGCTGACATCTTATGACATCAGTTCCTGCTGGCTCCGTTAACCACAACCGCAGGACATAGCCGCTCAAACACGAACACATACCGGCCTGCTAAGGCCTTTCCTTCTGCCTGCATCAACACGGAGCATGCCTCGAAGCGAAACTTAGGCCTCTTAGAAGCATTTGCCGTTTAGTGTCGAAGTCCACCACTTCTTCTCTGCCAACGTTTATAGCGTTGTCAAGCAAGAAGCAGTAACATTTTCTTACTAGCGTATCCCTTTAAAAATAAGACTAGTTTTGAGCAAGTGAGTGCTTTGTCCATCCATGATGGTCATGTTAATTGACGTTACAGTTTTCTTATAGCGGCCGGAAACGATTCATCCATTAGTGTTGGTCAGTAGGCATCGTTGACCCCAAAGCGGCGCAACATGTTTCTTCAGTCACTCTCGCACAGTACCCAGAGGCACAAAGGCTTATATGTATATTTCGGGTGTATATTTGGCATTAGAATTGTCTTCATTATAGCGCGTAACGTTGTCGTATCTTTGTAGTACATTTACTTCGGCTGCATCGACCCCCCGGCGCTGACCACAGCTGCGTTTCATGATTAACTTAGATCGGCTACAACAATAATTACGGTCCTTATTCAGCACCATGGCCATTGTCATCATCAAGAACGACAGCTCTTGGTCGGCACAATTCACTCACTATTCCCGATATTGCCAGTATTGCAAGTAAGAGAAGCACCGCCGCTATAATTATCTTGTGGGCGGATGCTGGTAGGCCACTAATGTGTCACCTACCATTCGTAACTCAGCCTTTGGCTTAGGGTTCGTGTTCCTTTTATACCCATTGTTTGTCCGTTTAGGTTTTCTGCTATTAGGCCTATTTTTCGATTCGCATGCTATCGTAGAGTCGCTAGTCCTGCGGTGCACTCGCATACAAACACGCATTAGTGGGCCCTTTGAGAATTCATGGAACAGGCCGCAGTCTACAAAGATCGAAGCTAGCGAAGGAACGATACTAGGGTCTTCTTTAAGGGGCTGAAAAAGAAACGCTGAAAGTGGCAATGCACTGCCCAGACAACGATGCTACTACGGCTGTACATTGAGAGAACCTGTTCTCTTCATTGGACCCCCATTTGTTCCCTCCTTAATATTGCAAGGAAGGAGTAGAACTAAACGATAGTCCATTAACTGAGGCCTGCGCTTGCCAGCCAGTGCTCAACGTAGAGTTCATCTAGACACTTTTATTATAATAGCAATTTTTGAACTTTGAGTTATTAGCAATTTATCAAATCGGTGCCAGTGACGAAATAATACCTTATCTAGGCCCGTAGAGACGATTTGCGGAAACAGGCTGTTCAAGCCTGCACCGCTACAAAACTTTATTGATCAAATAATTATTAGAGGCTCTCTCTGTATTCGCTTCGTTCACCGACGGTAGCATTTCAGTACTGGTAATCTTGTTTCTAAATAGACTTATATTATAATGGTGATACAAACATCATCGTTGCCTTTTTAGTTATTTTATATTTTGAGTTCCTCCTCCGTAGAGGCATTGTTCTTACTTCAGAAGAAACAGAAATCTATCTAGGCGTTTTGCTAGAAGTGGCATTTATTCATTCCTTCTTCGTGAAAGGCATTCTTCACTTTTAACTATATCCAACACAGTTTACATTTTAAAAATCAGGTAACAGGCTATCGATTTGGCACAGCCATGCGCTGTAAGTTTACTAAGTAAAAATACCTCGTATATATGTTACTATGCCAATTTAAATTTACATAAATGTTAGTTGGCGTAGTTCGTATGTGTTCTGAGGTACTATCGCATTATAGAGAACGCTTCAATAGACCTTCTCATATTCAGCCTTAGCCTGTCGGTGCAAAATCTGGATGTTTTCTAGCGTTGCCGTTGGCCTCCGTTTTCACCTTGTCGCATACAGGAAGCCCTCACGAAACTTTCGAGCACCAAAAAGATGTTAGCACGGCTTATCTAGGGTACGATTCTAGTTGGTTCATCGATGATAAATCGAAGTCGGTGAGGTTAATTATATCGTCTCCACTTATTTTACCTTTTGGCCACTGTTTTTTTGTGATTAGCTTTATATAGTGCCAATCAGTTATGCAAACAAGGTCCTCCTATATATATTCCTTGGAGCTATTTTCGAGAAATTTTCAACACAATCTCGTTGTCGCCTTGTTGACAGGTTACGTGCTATGGTACGTCCTTGAAAATGCCAAGTTTGTATAGGCATCGTTAGTCGAGAGTTATTAATCCCAATGCTCGTTATCACATGTGACCTCGTGTTCTCTAGTAGTTAATTGAATCACACGTATATCTATCTATCTACCAATGCATTGTCGAGCTCCGGCAGGGCTGTTTTGTCAAGCGGGTGAGCTCATTATGATGACATGTTGTACTGATACTGCCCGAGATAAGATTTGACAGTATATATATATATATATATATATATATATATAGATAGATGGTATAATCTGTTGGTTGTCAGTGGTTTAATGTTAATTTTGCAGCAATTGTGAGGTGATCGTGTACTTGTCGTGACTCGCTTGAGGCCACTGTTATCGTTACGATATGATACGCTGTTATTAAAGATAGCGTGTTAACGATACCTAGCATTAAGTCAACTTATGCTGATGACGATAGAATTTTCGACGATCGATAGGTATGAAGTATGTCTAGCCATCGGGGCAGTTATAGGGAAGCGATTTGGTACGAAAAGTTCAACTTTCAATTTACTCCCAACTAAGAACTTTCTTTTGAGGCATTCAATGCCAACATTACTAATAATTACGAAATTCAGTGACTCCATATACATGTAGTTTCCGTGTAGGAGTTGTCAATAACGAAATTGCGCGATGTGTACGATGACACAATTGAAACATAACGAATGAAATTACGTTAGTCATTGAAAAGCCAGCATAACAAAGCTATTTCGAGTCCCGGCAACAACTCGTCATACACAACCCGTTAGAATAGAGCAACTTGCTATCGTTTATATGGGAGAGGAAAAAAATATCTGTAAATAAATAATATACTTATCTGGTAAAAAAGAAGAAGTAGTTTTTTTCACGACGTTAGCCTCTTGCTAACCGTCAGGAACATCTTAAACAATTCAACAAGCTGCGTATAAAAAATCAATTTTCAAAAACGGTATTCTGTACCAGTATCCGGGACTGGATCCCGGGCCGCTAAAACGGTAACAGGTCACAATATTCATTCGCCGTCTCCATAGGCAATACACGCTCATCTCGTTAGGGTAGACATATTTAAGATAAACATATTTATCTGTGAGCGAGGTTGAAATTTTACTTTCAACCTCGTCTCTGGGAGAAGCGAAAGAATTATACCTAATCACATTGTCCCTGATTAGGGAATGTGTCTCGTGTGACCGCTTGGATTTGGATTTCGGCAGAGTTCGCAGTAAACGTTACCGAAAGTATAGTGATACTATCGGAAAGTTATTATGCCCTTTCCTTATTGTCTGCCTATGTAATGACTGCTAATTAGGATGTCTAACTTTGTGTAAAAGCCACCTTGTTACTCCTGCGGTAATCGCGAGTTTCAATCTGCATTTGCTTTGCTATCTTCATACGGGTATTGATAGTCGAAATCGTATATAGTTATTACGCGGACGGACGGACGCACACGTACAGCAGTGCCCTGTTTATCAGCCCATTTTATCACAGCATCGAGAAGTGAAATCAAATTGGAACATATCTATGGTGAATGAAAGCCAACTCGCAACAGGAGATCCTTTCACCTAATGGACAAAACAAAATCCCAATGAACTCAACGGTGGACACTGAACGCTATTGGTCGTAATTTTTTCATTGTGCCGTCTGTTCAGATGAACGGGGGTTGAATGATATATGGATGATGACCCCCACGGAGCTAAGCGCTTTTGCGGTCGCGGATGCCACATATAATATTGGGGCAGTTAGCTATGCCCGTATTGTTCACTGCAAGCGATTCCAGCAGAACTTTCGGCTGAGATATGAAATACGCAGTGCGCGACGCCGGTCAAAGCAGCATCAGTACAACGATGATCTGCCAATAAATAAGTGAAGCACTTGTACATTACGGGCCTCCGCGGCCCCGTAGTGAAAAATGAATAATGGCTTATGGGCTTTTACAGACGCATATAATATAGTACAAAAAAACGGTAGGAACATTGAATTTCTACAACGAATGAGGTGTGGACGATCAGATCAACAAGTCTCTTAACCGACAGATACGGCCATGCAAGATTGGAACGAACCAAAGAAAAGGGAAAAAATGCATCAAAAAAATCGTAATAAAACATTTTTATCGAGTTGTTCAAGTATTGTTTTTTGCGAATGATGGTTAGAAAGCAATGCGTAGGTATGGTGACTCTTCCTCGTGTCACCACCTTACGCCATTGTTCCAGCGACGCACGAAAAAATATAAGCGTTAACACAGCTGTGCCACATCAGTAGATTTATACAACTTAGCTAGCATGATATTCATCTTGGGATTTACCGATCATTTTCTTTGCATCTTTTACACTCCCAATATAGAGAACCAAGTTTACCGCCTTTTAATAGTCACTACACCCGAACTTCCTAATAGAGGAAATAAACAGCTTAAATCATCGAGTCACTTGACTGCCGTGATGTCACGCGGCTATCATCTCACGTACACGAATCTGGTCATTTCGGGAGCACGGTCCACTCTGTCCTTGATTCGAGGCGATTTCTCTACCTTGTCCTTATATCGGTATCGGTTTTTTTTTTTCGTCGCGTACAGAGAGGTAGCTGAAGGTCCATCGATACGAAATACCCGCATTCACTTACTGAGTCTTATCCCCTTCCCTAAAAGACACGAAAGAAAGTCGTACGTCGTCTCTACAGGGACATGGTGTGCCTCCTTATTTCTCGACTTTTGAATTGCTAAGTGTATCCACGCTAGTTTCTGGCAAGGTTGCCTTCGCCAAGCCGACGTGGAATCCTTAGCAAATAGCTTTTTGGATGTTTCTAATATGTTTCGAACGTTTGGACTTCGATCCACCACCTCAGCCTGGATTCTTTCGATGAGGAGCGCCATGAGATGTTTTTATCAGCCGTAATGATCGTTCGGCGTCATGACGGTGCTCTTAGCTTTCCTACTAAAGTATTCGAATTCATTCATGAGTTGGTCGCCGCATATGTGCGGAGCGCAATATGAAGCGGGATATGGGCAAAGTTTCGTCATTTAAACATACAATATATGCATAACATAAAGCAGTGGTCGAATTCAAGAAACACGCTTGTAACGGAGTAGTAGAAATATAGTACAATATTATCAAAGCTACGGCTATCGATCTTAATTTAGGTTGCCAGACTTTATCTATTCATCCACGATTGATAACCACAATCTGCAATATGTTCTTCAGGTAACGTTTATGGTTAACACAGAATTATACATGAAACCTTCGTGATAAACATAAACTTTAAGGATTATTCTGTCGACAATAAAAGCTGCTAACCTTAATTTATTTAGTGTAGCCCAACATACTAAAATATGTTTATCTAGACGGCGTTTACAGAGACGGACAATTCTGGGTTAGCCTTTAAGGTTAGAGGTCTCCTTCGAGCACTACGTCGATAACAGGGTCGGCCAAGCGTTTGGCTATGCGTCATGCTGCTGGGATAGTGGCAGGCCAATTGCGGTGATGTTGCGCCCTGATTAGAGAGGACGAAACCTTTTCGGAACCGTGGTGGGTCCGTGACCTGACTACAAAAGCAACATTGCAACGGCAGGACCTAACCGAAAGATTCCAACAAAAGCGAAGTGGACCACACAACGGCAATGCGACATAATAGCATAGCAGCAGCAATAATAATAAAGACGTTAGGTTATTGCAACCTTCTTACGAACTATAATAGCACGACAACTTCTTGCTACAACAACTAAAATTTCTTATAGATAATAAAATTGGCTTCGATAAATAAACTAGCTTGACATTCGTACTACGGTAGCTGACTGTACGGGCCGCGTAAGTTTGGTCGAACGCGTAATGAACATTATATTTGGTATTGATTTACTGGCAAAGCAGGCCTCTGGTAAGGAACGGTTCTCGTCCTAAGTGGACCATCTAATTACTAAAAATTACCCATTCGATCATTTCATTCAGGAAAGCGATCATAACTTGCGGATTTCTGACTTTAAAAACGTTGCAGCAGTTATCATGTTTTAAGATTGCACTTCTAAGTAAGACTAAGAACTAAACAAACGTATCTCTTAGTTGAATCTTGCCACGGATTTTCGGTACAAACGGAATGTTTTGCCATTCAAAAAAGCTGATTGACCCTTCTACAAAATACGTACAACTAAAACGGAGACATACAAGAAAAATAAAAAAAATTCAAAATATCGAACCAGTTCTTACGATGCGCGTTTTGTAGGAAAAAAGAAAAAGGTGTTTCTAAATGGGATCATCTGCCTCTTTTAAAATTTCAAATTTTACATTATTTACCCCTATCAAAGGACAAATAAACGGTTTTCAAGTCTCGATGTGACCTGTAACTAGCCCGAACCTTCCCTGCGTTAGCAGGTAAGGCTCGAGCTAAATCAACCAGCTCATCGACTGAAATTGCTCTTTCTTGTGTATTTTCCATTGGTGCTTTTCCTTTTTCTGATACTTCTTCCTTTTTTTACTTTCTGTTTCATAGCATAACCAGTTGTCATTACAAGGGACTCAACGTCTCCCTATCTTCACACGAACGAGGAGGCTCTATTTAAGCCAGGTTTCAAGAAAAAGAGGCAACTCAGGGCAAGATGTGCACCCGAATGTGTAGTTCGCGCCGTTAAGAAAGTGGTAGTCCGGAGCAGAAGGTATAGCACCTAATACAATCAAAGCGGCGGAGTTGGTCAACGCTAGGGACAGCTGTATCTCTTCCCGTCTGTTTTACTCTGTCCACGAAGAAGAAGCAGACCCGCTGTTGAACATTCAGGGCCACAATAGCGTACCGTCACTCGTTCACACGTCTCGTCTGCAAGCGTGCGTTTCCTGCACCTTCTCTCTTTTCTGTATCCGAGTCTGGCTGAGTGTCCATCGTCGAATTTGGGATGCCCACCTTCTCCCCTGGCCGACTGCTCACAGCTGTTCGTGTTGCGCATTCGGTGTCTTTCACACTCTTCCAGCAGTGTGTTCCTCCCCGAAGCTTCGTCCTCCTGAAGCGCCACACGACGCCCTTTCTACGAACAACTGTGTGGTCTCGCACAACATTTCTCTACCTCAAACAAGCTTCTCACGGGCCGGAACTCTGCTGTGTCGAGTTCTTTCAGCAACACTGCCCCTTAAAACGACGAGCCTCAGTATCTCGATTCGTCTTTGCTCCACCCGCCGACCAACGGCCGCTCTACAGTCTGCCTTGCTTCTGTGCTTTTCGCTACTCTCGAAGTCGCTTCTTTTCTCGACAGGGCGACTCACAAAGGCGAGCGTTGACAAGGAACGCCAACGTGTAGAGAAAGACGGACATCAGGACGTACTACTTGCTGGTTAGAGTTGTATTAGCTCCAACCAGCTGTGCTGCTTCACCCTAAAGGGTGTTCTGTCCACCAAGGAAGACAATAAGTCAGCGGCGGACTGCAAGCCGCGGTCACCGACAAGAGCGTACGAAGGACTCATTGACGTAGTTGAGTGGCGGTCACGGAAGGAGCAGCAGCAACTAAGAAATAAAAGGGTGGTTACTCGTATCCCCACTAAACTGACTCGTCGCAGAACAACCAGGCCCGCGACACCAACAACGGCGGGATAAAGCGAGCTATGTCGAGCGAACAATAACCTAGCTAGCTAAAAGGTATGTTGCCAGCCTCGCTGGCTCACTAACAGGCCTGGATAGCCGACTAGTAGGCCTGTTGCATGGCCTGAGTTCGACCAGACCCTTAAGGAACCATGTTGACGACTCTAAAAAGTCACTGTGTTTTCCAAGAGAAACTAGCACACATGAAGTGCGAAAGGGGCTAAGCGAATGAAAAGTGGATGTACTCTGGATGTTGATGGGCAGGCTTGGGCGGGAAAGCAGAAGGAAATCTCCCGCAACTATTTGGCCCTGCACTTCCAACAGCCGGTGAACACGGACAAAGCACACTTTGTAGTTCCGTCGATTTCTATCAGGGACAACTGCGTTGCCACTGCTTGTGCTTGTCGCCCGCTACGTTAAGTTTAATAATAGGTACATGGGATTGGGGTGCCGGGGGGGGGGGGGGGTCTGAATAGTAGGCGAAGGGCAAAGAAGGGAGCACGAGGCAAAAAGCAGTGCCAGCATTGGTGACGATTATAATCGCATAGTAAAGATCGAGCGGATAGATAGTTGTACTTTTACTTGGCCAAAAAGCGGAAAAATGACAAGCTTCTGGTCAACGGTTCAAGAGTATGTATAAAAAGGAAATGAAAGGATACACCATGCCGATCGGTCACATTCGGAAATGTCGCCCGGCAACGGACTAGGTCACACCTCACGTACCTTAATAAGCTGGCTTGAAACCGACTCGTCGGTTTCAAGATACCGCTTAATTCTCGAAGTGATAGTAACTTCCTGTCGCTTCACACTTGAAAGTGCCGCGATCATCTTTGCGTAACTGGCCAATGAAATTTGGACTCGAAAACTCGTCTGCCTTACCTGGATGAGTGGAAAACATGGGGAGGTGTTCAGTGTGTTAGGAATACATTAAGCTGAACGACCTTAAAAAAGTTCCAAACCTACTGTTGACCGCGATGCCTGGCCAACACTTTTGCGCACAAACTTACTGGCGCTTTTAGCGCTTACAAAGACGGAATGTTCATCTAGAAGTTATGAAAGCATGACGTCTCATCTACTTGGTTAAGTAGTCAGCTTTTCACGTCGTTAACAACTTTAACGAAAAATGTTTTGATATATAGACCTGATATACCATACTATTCAGACAGAAGCAGGAAATGAGCCTTCAATTATAGGTGTAATCGTATATCCTGGCTAGTGTAATAAGAACACAAACCTTAGCTTATTTCCTTCCAGCTTATTTCCTTCGTCTATGCTGCGATCTACTAGGTGGTACTATCTATACTTTCCTATATATAAAGCACTTCATTTACAAAGGATTTGGACCTTGTCAACACTGCATATAATTACACTTCTGTAAATAGCTTGTTTGCTAGCTGCCTGCTAATTATCATTTTTCTGTTTCCCTTTTCCTAACAAATAAGGGTAACGTTAAGGCTGCACTCACGTCTTTTCTCCTGTCACTCAATCAATATATCAGTTGTAAACGATTATCGACCAGATTTCGACATCATCATTACACAAGCAGAAACGAGTAGCATAATCTATGTGCGACTGCGTACGCATGGTTTCTGCAGGCCGGCTTTTATTATAGCGGATCTGTATGACTCATCATTCCTTCGTTTTCCAATGCTCCTACCTCTTAACCATGAAGCTCCCATGTTGCCAAATCGATTTCGAATCCTACCTCTGTTATTATTATCTCGGTTGTCATATTGGTTCCAGTAGTAGCAGTGGCCAATCGAACCGATCAGCTCTTCCGATGATGATATATCCTTCCGTATTTTGCCGCTTACCTCCAACTGGCTCTTCATCAGCGCTATCATTTAGCTCTTCTTATGTATTCATTATCTTCACTCGATTATCCTGTTGTCCGGCCGCCGGTGCTGCCGTCGCAACGCTCTAGTGTTTTATGTTAGATTCTCCCTGCCTCCGTTTATTCGGTTCTCCTCAATTCGCTCGTATCTGTGCGCCAGTAAAATGCTGGAGCACCAACTAGCGTCGCCCAACTCGATGTTGTTTCTTTCGAGCTTAGTTGATTCAGTGCCGATGAACTCTGGTACACTGTACAGGAACAATACCGGCCTTCGCATCGACATCTATAGCGTGCTTAGTTTTCACATGTACCTATATGGGGCTACTAGCGGTGTATAATACATGAAATTAATGTCGTAGCCTGGGCTCAACGGAGACCAGGAAACCACCATGAGCTTCACCTACTCGGCACTCATCTTACGAATTATTTGACTGTATGTTTAGTTGATTGTAAATTATCCTTTTGTCAAACGTTATGCCGCATTTGTTGCTCGAGCGTACACTCCAAGAACACTTACCAACATGGAGTAGAGGGACAGGCGTTTTTACTCGCCGGTTCTTTGTATTGATATAAGTAAAGATACGAGATTTGACGATGACAATTACGATTCAAAAGGAGAATCAGTGAAGTGTTTTCAAATTTAATGGGATTTTGTATTCGCGAGGTATAAGAATCCTCTAGAATTGGAGGTGGGCGGATCAGCGGCGCCACTGTAGGCACTTTCACCGCTATTCTCTAGCTCAACAAAGAGATGGGCACAAAACGAACCAAGCTTTCCCGCCTTTCCAGTAATATTATATACATATAATGTTGACGATTCAAGGGGTGCCCGGTACACCTTAGTAGTGCGCTTTCCATCTGCTGGTCCGTATCTATTTAGGGGTGTACGTTCTAGCCTGCTCAGCCACTCAGGCGGCGACTATTCGCGATGCGTACGAACTAGAACTGATGTTGTGTTCCTATTGAAATATTATCTCACTCATCTCATAGGGTATGAACGATAATATGTAGACGCACTCCACTTCTATCTGGGTAGCTTTCATTTACCTTGAAATTTTTTTTATTGCCACTTCGCTGCCGCTAACAACAGCGACCTTACAATCGTAGGGATACCGACACTTCGCATTTGCTTGAATTTGCCGCCGATCATTTTTGCATGCAGCAGATCCCGTACTCTCGACCCATTATACTATGCACCCAGAATACCGCTGCTCACAACAGCATAGATTAACACCTCGGCTGCCACCCAGAGTTGATTAGGGGACTGACAGCTACTCCCTAGATTTTTTCTAGCTTCTATTGTTCGAGGACTTTATCCTTAATTTTCGAATTGTTTATGGCCATATTGAAATGTCAACTTTTACCCTGGGTCTATCGATGAGGACCCGCAAAATGCAACAAAAGAGAAACCATACTAGAAACGGTTTTGCGCCTGAAATCTCTAAAACACCACCTGGTATCATCGCTTTGTAGTCATAGTCACAACGGGTGAGTGACTGTTGGCCCCCGTTGCCCTAGGCGAGTCCCAGTGCGAAACATTTTGTGAGATTGTATACTTGAGAAAGATGAAGACTGGACGGGAATGGTTTGTGTCACCCCTGATAATCACAACATCGCTTTGATATGAAACAGTGCGACAACTAAAACTACAACTACTAATGTTTCAGCAATTAATGCCTGTGATAAAAAGATCTTGTGTTTTGAAGTTCGCGCCGGATTTGATAGTCCGACTGCTTGTTTATTGAAGGAGTATCTCTGTGTTTTGGATCTCATAGTTGAAGGTAGTTGCGTAACACCATTACTCGATCAGATGAGTGGCTACTAACAGTCATATACAAGCTTCAGCCTAGATTGCGTCATGGCGTTGGCCATTTAGGGTGCATTCGGGTCGAATTGAGTGACAGAGGGATAAGTAAAAGTTTTAAGTTACGATCAGCTTTAGCATCATGAGTGTGTATACAATTCATGCTTATGTTTAAACGTACATAGCACATCCAGCTAAACCAGTTGCGAATTCAGAATTGGAACTTTTAGATGGCTATATCAGAAACTCAATTACTCGATGTAATGAACACCTGAACTTCTACTATACAGTTAATTTCATACCATTGTAATATACATCGTAACGTTGTATTATCGTGCATATTAATAAAGTATAGTAAAGAAAACCACTCTCGACTTGCAAGAGTTGTTTCCAACGGGTCATTCACGCTGGCCGTATGGCGTGACTTGTTAAAGAAACCCAATGACTCTAATGGCAGCAACTGCATGTATCCATCACCGGTTACGCCGCGAGTATCGGCAATACGAACATACTGCTCCTGTTTGTGTTATTAACGGTACTCAGTTAAGTACCTTATCGCTATCTGAGGCGAAAAATAGAGGTTATTATGAGTACAGCCAATATGGTGGTCAGAACGACGGAACTATACTACCGCCCTGAACAGTTGTAACGGAGTCACTTGGCCTGGATTGCATCCAAGCCGCCACTCATCATTGCAAAAGAAAACATTTCTAGCTAGCATCTATTTTGATCATCACATTTCTGTCTGAGCCTTTAAAAAATCGAGTGCCAAGCAATGCTAACCTGCAGTTAAGGCCACTCAAGCTCGATTAGTAATGGCAGAAAAAGCAGAAAAAATAAACCATCATAGCGTATATTTCCAAATCAATTGAGTTTGTCTATTGTATGTTGAAATATATAAATCATAATACCCATCGTGTTTTAGTTTACAGCCTCTTTGTTTATCTAAAATTCAACGAATCAGAGCCAAAATTAGTAGCGTATCTATTGACTATTAATAGAAAGAATTTTTTTATGTACGTTAGTAGGCTCGGTATTAGGATATTTCTATGCAAATCGACCCTAAATCAACACTATAGAAAGGCTTCTGCTATAATATATTGATAGACAGGTCTGTTAACTCGAATCGTTTAAATAATTGCCACCACTACATTGGCATCAGGAGAAAAAAACTCTTCGTTGATACACATTTTTTTAGTAACAGAGCACCGAGCACGAGTAGCAGAGAGTTGACCCAGACTTCGAAGTATAGCAGAACAATTAGACGATTATTTTTTTCGAAAATTATCGTAGCTTAGATAAAATTCAATGCACGTTAGTGTCTTCAATAAAGTGAGACCCTGCTCAAAAGAGACTGCTCAAATCTGTCAAAGAAAGCTAAGCAGATTAACCCTTTCGCGCTTAGTTTTGAAACTAATTTGAATGTTATATTTATCTCCTTGTACCACTGGTTGCGTCTTGTCTTATGAACGCCAAAATCGTCTTGCAGTTAAGGCTTCCACTGTAAATACGCGAGATCCTGTCGATACTTGCCCTTAGTATTCACGTCACTTATATGGTCTTTTTGAATTATTTTCATTTCAATCAAATGCAAGGGACCTCAAAACTACCCTTCACACGCGCTCCGCCACTTATTGGACACTAGTTGAAAGCGTCTCCCCGTAGATGACGATACTCTGAAGCGTACAACTCTTCTCTAAATATACATATTCCTGCCACAAGCAAGCAAGACTGAACAATATTAACTACAATATTCAATTGATATAATTCAGTACCTAAACGGAGAAGCGGTCCTATTTAGTGCTATAGATACGGTGAGCAAGTAGAGCTTCAAACAATTACCTGTGCTTGAGTGACCATTCAGTCAAGAGCTGCCTGCTGACCCAGTTGTGCTTGCCATTTACCATAAGAAAAATCTCTAGGAATTCTGGTTGACTCTTACTGTTGTGGAGTACCGTCCGACTCGGTAACAGACACACGTTCCAGGGCGGGCGTTTCAAGTGCTTTCGTTCCTCATAGATAGAGAAAGATAGCTCACAGGATCTCTGAACTCGATTGGCATAGTTAGCCAACCATAACAAGATCTCTCACGCCGCAGCGGCGTCGATGGTGCCTGCTCGGTTATGTAGTGCCTAACAACACTAATAATTGTATGGATGGAGTGCTTGACTTACACGATAATAACGGACTTGTAGATGTGTGAGCCGCAGCGGCAAAAATGTTTACTGTTTATTGTGGTACCCAGCGGTATATGGAAATATGTGTGAGTTGTAATGGTGGCAATTGGCCATAAACGAAAGTGAACGTCCTGACATGAAGCTACTAAGAGGGAGATGCCTGCTGTATCAAGCTCGATGACAGAACAAGTCGTTCATTCCGGGAATCATATTGATGCTCTCGAGCATTACGCAAGGATAAACAGACAATCTGTAACAGTTGTCGATTGCTTAGTTCTTGGGAAGAAAGGACGATGGACTCCGTAGTCGCGCCAATATTGTTTGTTTGGAGATCACTGCAGAACGCAGCACTTATATCTAAGTAGAATTTAACCTGACGAAAATTCAAGCAAAGCACACCGGAAGTTCTTCCAATTATTAACTTTCCATTTTTCTGATACTGAAGGATCCATACGAGGTAAACATTTTTGAGCGCAAGTGGGGTTGCTTGGTCGTAGCGGAGAGTTAAGTGGTAGCGAGACACCGGAAAAAACAACTGCCCTTAATTTAACTTGTGATACACCTGTTTCATCTATACCAGATAATTATTTTAGACGCGCTGAAGTTCTATAGCGTGGGTTCACTAAATGGTGTGTTAGATGGTGCCAACGTGGAATGTTTTACCGAAGCTGATCTCGTGTTTTTTTACGTGGTCAGATCTAGTGGAACATCTATCTAGATTATGTTGCATTACGCCATTGCGCTCTTGATGAACCGATATTGTTCCTATTTCGCGCCATCTGAGGTATTCTGCTCTGTAACGTCTCTCTGTCGTTCATCAGACAAACATCTGCTAACGCAGGAAAAGTATCCAATTTCGGTGTCCTGCAATCTTTTTGCTTCCTGGTTTTGTTGAGATGTCATTGCCGGCGACGGGTTAGAAGACATTAGAAAAAGTGTCACCGGAAACATAAGCACCGGTTTATGTTCGTCTGTGATATACTGACACAGTCGCTTTAGTTCTATGACAGGCCAAGTGAGAAAACAGCGAATGCAACAACGGAAAAATTGCTTTTCTGCATGTATACTATGCGTATTTTTTTCTTTGGAAAACAGGATCACGAGATTTCTCCTCAACGGAGCAGGAACAGGGAAAGAAAGGTCGCAACGTCTATTGCTCGTTGTGCGAACAAGTTTGCCTGTCTGTCTCGATGTATGCGTGTGTATATGCGCGCATATGCGGGTGTCCGTCCGTATGATGCGGTAATAAAATCTTTGGCCCTCTGTGTTTGTTCTCAGCAGGAGCGCAAAACACATCTCAGGACGTCGATGAACCGGCAGACGTCAGGGCGGCTGTATTACAAACGTTTTCCAGGGACGTTACACTACTAATTTTACCGCTATCACTGCTACAGCAACAGAAGCAGCCGCAGTGGCCATTGACACAGTCCCTGCTACTATGACCGCTTTGTCGTGTTGTAGCCAGCCCTTTGGACGGTATCTTTCAGCGTTTGGTAGTGCCTCCCGCTTCGAGTCGACACTATTTGTGTTAAATACATTCATCCAGTGATTTTATGAGCGAACACACACACACAGGCAGAGACATACATACAGAAATGCACACGGTCGCCCACCAGGATAACTCACTCGGCCGGTACGCTATTGAAGCCGCGGGTCGCTCCGGTTTAATGCGCGGCATCCTCTATATCCACCGAATGCACACTGGTTATTCTTCTCTGCCGGTTTGTTCACGAACCGTTGCCGATATCGCTGGTAGTGATGTTGTCGGTGATAATGATAATGCTGGTGCGACCAGCCTCCGTCGTCGTTTTCTTGCGAATGCCATCTCTGCCGTTTTTCCTCTGAATCTATTCGGACCAAATAGGCCAGCGGGCAACAAACCTGCGAACAGGCTTTCCTTCCTCGTTTTCTCCGTTGTTCCCTTTCTGCCTTCTTTCATTCTCAATTTTTCTGCCGCATCCAGCAGCCACTGTCGCTATCCCTGCCGGTACCGCATGTGCGAACAATTTCGCGCGGCAAGCAATCAACTAAGAAGGCAAGCGCCACTCCTGTCTCCCTCCAATCACTGTTTTCTTCTGCCGAGCTTACGCATTGTTTTATTAAACGAACGTCAGCTAAACCCGCCAGCAGGACGCTGAAGCAGGCTTCTAATCTAAGAATAGGTCTATCAATAGGGAACGGATTCGGATTGAGAAAGCAACTCTTAAACTCTGGCGGGTCAAGACTGGGCTGATCATTAGAATAGGCCCAGTCGAGGCTCAGCGCCTAATCAGGGATACATAAACTTGGTTTAAATTAGCCCTTATTTAGGAATTGAACAAGTATCCTGCAGCAACGGGGCGTTCAATATTAAATGTATTGAGCTCGGTTTTCAAGCTTTGGTCCACGAAATTCAGCTATGGCTACACTAGCAATGGCGCTCAGATTTAAAAAGGTTCGACTTTTAGGTCAACCTATACCATGTTCTCGTTTTGCAACATGAAAATGTGGCTATTTTTCCATCGTTTTGTAAACACGATATTAGCAAAATTAATAGACGAACAGTGTATATAGCTTTATTAGGATTGTGCCGTTTAGGACGTAGGCAAATAAAAGCTATGCTGGTCTCACCGTCAACATCATTTCTCCGATTTGGCATCTTTCAGTCGAAGTGGTCAGCGATGACGCTGTTTCAAAGGGAGGGAATCGTCGAAAAGCTTTCCGGTGAAACATTTCTACCATGTCGTTGTCTAGTGAAATCGATGAATTTGATGACCTGCCTCACATGACGGTTTTCGTTGGCAGGAAGGGAGTCTGCTATGCAATTAGAGACGTTTCAAGCTATTTTACGACCATCTGTAATAGACATTCGAACAATGGTGCATGGGGGCCCACCAAAAATGAGGAACGTTTAAGCGCGCGTTCTAGCTACACACATACCATATATAGATATATGCGTATAGATAGATCCGAGTTACCAGGACTGTTAGGAAAGTATCGTTTCAGCTCAAAGGCTACGAAGTTACTATGTGAGAATCAGTTGCTACTGCAGACAGGAAAATCCACGCTATACAATAACGCTATTTTGTCAAGACAACGTATGCATATTTAATGTGATAATTGATTTTACAGGAAAAGTTCCTAAGTTTGTTTTCGAAGTAACTTACAATCTATGTTGCAATAACTCGACTTGATACAACGGTTAAAACCTTGACGTAGGCTTCAATTCTATCTGCTTCAATTTGGTAGTTTTCGATTTACTGCTTTGAATAAATTTTTGTCATCCACACATCGTTGCTGCAAGCGACTTGTTCTACAATGAGAGTAAAAAGAACTTGTGTAGCCGCAAGCCATTAACAATTTTAAATGATGGCGTACAGAATCGCGCTGGAGTACGGGTAGGACATAGAAGCGTTAACGCGTACGTACTTATAGGTCTCATTTCATTAATACCTAGCTATGACAACATCTGGGCTTGATGGATCTACCCATACAAGGTTACCTTGTGTCTGTAACTCGCTGGAAAACCCCCTAGCACATATGCCACTGAATTCCGCCTTGAGCGTAAAATTATTCGATAAGTACCCCCAATTTATTCGTAGAATAAATAAAAAAATACATTACAGTTCAATAAATTATATTGTCAAGAGATTCATTTTGGCAAATATGCTACAAAATATCTATGCTAGTTACAGCTGCAAGCTTCATAGCACAACCTCTCGGTAAAAAGAATCGACATATAAAATGACTAATGAGTTCTAATGATAAAAGAAAAAAAAAAAACATAATTTTGGACACGTAGATTCAGCTGTAAATTTACCCACAATTAAATGCGCCTATACTGCCAAATACTCCCAGACAAGTTACTAATCTCTTTCCTTAAACAACTTATAACTCACCTACGATTCTACTGAATCAGATACGCCATTTAAATAAAATCGGGAGCGACTAACATAATGACTGTGGTTGTAGTTATTTAGAACACCAAATGTAAATGAAAACAATACATCAACTCAGATGGGATCGAACCCTACTTAAAAGCCCACACTATGCCGGCGGTTAGGGCTGGTATCTTTAAACAACATGTGCTCATTGACTTAAAAGTTCAGAACTTATTTTTGGAAGTCACAATACCGTGCATAAGGAAAAAGCGTTTTGCTGCCTTTTTCTTTTTAAGAAATATTAACAGTTCAGTGTCTATATCGGCATTACACAATATGTTCTCAGCTGCATGCAGCTTTGTGTATATTATTATATCGAAAAAACATCAATAGTTTCTAAAGCGAACCTATGTACCGATAGGTAGGTTGATTTGTGACTATGAAAGGACTACGTAGCGTTCCTTGATCATTCCGAAGGGGCTCTAGTGCGGAACAGCAAAATCAACAGCTCACAGGGAGACATTTGTACATACATAAAGCTAGTGTTAATTTTTAATGTACTATTCAACAGCTTTGAGTTTCGTAGAATCTGTCGTTGTCACTATGGCTGGCGTTACGTTATCCTCGGTATAAGTCTCGAATCTATCTTGTGGCCTGGTCCGCTTGAGTCTAGCTAGTTTGTCTGTCATTTATGTATCGGCAGTGTTTGCCAGACAGGGACAGAGACCCGCTATAAGGGCAACTCTATTGCAACTGCGAATTTACGTTCTCGATGAGTCATTTCGGAAGCTGTTACACGCACTTGTGCATACATATACAAAACGCCAAGCACGAACTGGATGGACCTGAACTAATTACCTAAAAGATTACTTTTTCTTCACCAAAACTGCGCTGTTTTTAAAAATATTAGCCTTTGTGGAGAAATCCCGAAACAATACGGTACAGCATGCTTGAAAATGTAGGAACAACTAAACCGTTATCGATTGCGGTTGTTGGCCATACAACGTTTCTAGGCGTCGTGTTGTGGACGGCGCATAATTTAGAAAGTAGGAACGTTTTGGCGGAATATTTTGAAATACGGTTAAAGTTCATGGATATTAAGCTACGCTTAGTTAGACATTTGCTTGAAGGCGGTGGGGACGAAGAGGACGAGATCTCACAACTTTTTGGGCGGATCCTATTTATTGGACTCACGAACTCGCGAGTGCCACCGATGCTCTCATAGCAACCAGCCATACCAACAAACGGGTAACACATATATTTTTCGCAACATATTATGATAAATCGTCTCCTAGCTAAGTACACCGCATAAGTGGTCTCCTATAGAGAGAAACGAGCTAACAATAATAACCTTGATAATAATTGCGTTTACGCTATGAAGGGTATATATCAGCGTAGGAACAATTTTTACACTGTCAACGGATGAATTAGCTTGCCAAATTGTGTAGTGCAGTACTGTTATTTTTTGTATCGTTCACCCTGACGTGCCTGCCTTTCCGGCCTTCATATAGTCTGATATGAAACAGATTAATCTGAATATTAAAATATCTATATCTAAGTAGAAAGGGATCGCTTCCTGATCTGTGCATAACATACCTTTTCTTTTCGCAGCTTCAGCATATCACTTGTAAATATGTTTTCTGGTCCAACAAAGCTTTTCCAACTTACCGGAATAATTTGTTTGTTGTTTTGAAGGGGCATTAACCTATTCAGTCAAGAGTTATCTGTGGATTAGGGTGGATATGGTGACTGTTTCCACTCGAACCGATATTTTCCACCAGCCTATCTAGCACCCTCCCTAACATGCTATTTCCCTTGGAAACAGAAGCGATTGTACCACATTTTCTTTCTTATAAAAAGCCGAAATAACTCTGTATGCGTTCCATTGAGCTACGAATAATTTCTTTTCGCTTTCAAATTTAATGTGATCTTTATCGTTTTATATGCGCAATGGCTATCAAAGGTCTGTTTTTTAAGAGATAAGCTATTGTCATTAAACGGAACATCAGCTCTAAAGAACATTCTATCTATATTTCACACTGGCCTTACCCAACGATGCCAACCCGTTTCATAAATACGTACGGAAGATACGTATAGCAAGAACAAAGGCACGTATATTCAAACAAATATATAATACAAACCGCACGCTATGTAGAGCAGCATGTATACAGCTGACCGAATAATGAGCTGATGCGTCATCAGAGCTGACGTTATTGGCGCTGTTGTAGCTTTTGAAATGGACATGTTTGAATTATTGATCCTATTATTATTGTGTTTTAATGCTAATGAGTAGAAGAGTGACTTCTGCACCGCTTAGAGGTATCGAGGCAGATGTTCTGAAAACAATTAAAGCTGCCCGATGATGGCCATACACGCTGACCCGTCTACCATACAGTCGCCTTTATACGATTCTTCGCTCTATAATCAGAAGACGTTCTACATCGAAGCTATTGGAAAGGGCCTAGTCGCAGAAGTTCTATAGACATTTATTCGAGTGCAGTTTGTTACTTAGCTACAAAATTCGCTTAAACTTAACAATACGTTCGGTGTAATACGTTACGCTCGTAGGCTAGAAATGAGACCGTCCTTTAATGGTCTAGGGAACTAGCTAGGTGGCAGTTGGACAAAAGGCACTTATATCTAGAAACTTCGACCTCGTTGAGCGAGAAGGCTGCATTTGTCTACTCTGCTCTAAGCATTATGTCACTTGAAGACGCATGTGATAGCAGCCTGTTCCCTATACAAATAGAGAGTGCTAAGTTTTTAACTTTGAATTAGACGTGATCTATATATGATCAAGAATAATAATTTTTTGTCCACTACCTGTTTGCCATTCGAATTTTTAAGTTTTTACTAAGAAGCAACCTGCAGCGCAAGCCGATTGTAACTTCAATAAACATCTACAATCAGCATTCTATGCATAGTAAGAACTTCTGCAGTTCTAGCAGTGCCCAAAATTGAGCTATGGTAACTTACGTTTTGCTTCAGTATACCTAGCTAGCACATAGCTACCAACACACCTGATATTCCCGAAAGGTTCTTCGTTTGCTTCGCACAGCTAAGTATCAATGTTCTTTTCTCATACATATATATATATATATATATGCTCGCTATGTTTTTCACTCTATGATAACCAGAAAGCGAGAGCTGCCCGGACGCCAGTAGTGGCGGTAGTCTATTCTCTGATAATTTTCGTCGAAATGCTCAGTCGTGACGATCCGAATGTTGACCATCCACCCACTCAAAGCTGATGCTTGTGACTTAAGCTTCCTACTGCTGGCACACATGCCGCGGGTTCTTCTCTTTGGTCACCAAAGACTAAAGAGAAAAACAAGGAAAGATGTATAACAAACCACCGAATTCGAGGTAACAACACGCGTACTCGGCGCACAGGAGGTCATACTGGTCATAGGGGCCATTTCGCACGACGTCGGCATCATCATCGTCATCGCCATCGCTATCGTCACAATCGGCCGCAACTAACAACATCAACAAGAGTAAAATAGAAAAAAAATTCAAGTGAACAGGGGGTAACACGTTGGCGAGGACGCTACGAAATGTTTGGTTGTGTCTTAGTGCAGCGGTGGCTACGATTGAGGAAGCAAAACGCTGACTGAAGTACAAGAGGTGTTTGTATGAAAAAGATACGAGCGAGTCGAGCAGTAACTTCTCTACGAGTCTGTGATCTGAACGAATATCTGAGCCTACACAGTTTGCAAATAAGAACAAGTTCGATAGAAGGATGCGTTTATATGAAAAAAAAATAGTATTATCCTTTGGCATTTACAACAATTGAAATCTGCAAGTAAGAAAGTTAATCTAAAATCTTCTTAGGTGCTTGTTAAAAAAAGATAAACATTTGGAAAGAAGTCGCCACTTAAGCTACCACAAGCGATCTACAATACAGCAAAATGTGTAAAGCTACATGTAGTGAATATAACAACATACATTACGTGCAGATGTGCTTTTTGTTTACATGGTTGCATATAGTTACTTGCCAAAAATAGAGGTGGGATAGAGGCAGAACACTAACTACCAAACAAATGCTGACGACCTTGGCCAACACTAGCCAATAAATAGGTCAATCAGCTATGCATCAATAGCGATGCCTGGAAGAAAGTCGACCAAAAGGTGTTCATTTAAAGGGATTCGCATCAATTCGCTTAAGCTTGATGGAGAATCACGAGAGCAAGCCCATCCTACGTCTCATCTCCTACCCATATACCTACCGCATCGACCCGTATCGCTAATGAAGTTAGTTGTTAATCCCGATGGCCAAACTTCCGGTATCGATTAGGCTGAGGGAACCACCTTCGACGTCCGTCCGAACGAACATACAGGTATAAACGTAGCTTGAAGCACTACTATCTGAACGGCCGAACCTCTTACGAAGCTCCACTGTAGAGTGTACCCTTCAGAAGGTTCAATGGTAGAAACAGTGAAGCGATGCACATTGCGGCTCCATCGCGCATAGTGGACAAATATAGTATTCGAGTTTAATCAGGATGACGGCCACGATAACGACAACGTCGTAGTTGTACTATACGCATTAGTAGCGTGTCTACAGAAGCTGGTGGCTTCTGCCAATGCCAGCGATTCCGTATGATTTGAGCAACGGCCTATATAATTAAATAAGCGTGAGGGGCGGGAGGGCGAGCAGGAGTTAGAAAGACAAAAATAGACTAAGCTTCTATACAGTTTCTCCGGACGAGAATGTTTTCAGTAGAAAGGACGGATGGAGTCAGGACCTGTCTGCTGACAACATGATGCTAGACAATATATTTATGAGACAAAATCGTCTCACTTAGTATTAACTAGAATTTATCTAGACAAATTTACATTCATTACCGAACACGCTTTATATCAAATGTATGTGCTTTAAAGTTAATCAAGGAAACTAACGGCTCCAGAATGGTATAATACAAGGCCAGTGCTCATTTTAGTGGAATCGGCCTTGTCAGGCCTGCCTTGAAAATGGTTCGCCTTTCCTCGATGGCCTAATAAACGATAGTTGATTAATTGTGTCCACATTGCAGCAAGCACACTCAGACCGTCAATGTAAATAACAAGAAAGTAGTTCATATGTGCACAATTGCAATGTTTTTTTGGCAAAACCACTGGTAAAATAGTTTATTAGAAAGCTTGTAAGCCTTGCAAAAGTTAACTGAACTTTGACTGGGCGTGTACACGCATGTCTGCTTGAGGATCGATATAGTAGTATATGCCAGAATGGAACTCTGCCTAGGGTTAGTCAGCTGTAATGACGCTTTTTCCCTTCAAGTTAACTAGAATAAGATATTGGGTCCTGTATCCCACTTATTATTGGCAAAAACCCAGTAGCTACGTCGAATAGTTCGCATACATAATAATAGATCGTAGCGAGCTTATTGTGGGCTATGAAAAACTACATGAATAGAGTAATACCGATGTGCGTAAAATCGTTACAATCTCGTTGAAATATACAAGACATAAAAATTTGATAGGTTTTAAATTAAGTTAAAATTTAATAGCTAAAAATCTATATATTTCTAGAGTATAAAAAAGCTAAAACATCTAATAAGTGCAGGGAGGCGCGAAAATTTTTGAGAAAAGTCTCATCGCTTCGACACATCCGGAGACTCAGCTAAATACAGCTAAGTTTTTTATCTTTCAAACCAGGTACTGCTTTTTGCATTAACATTTGGGGATTGTCATGGCAATTGATTTTCGAATCTTTTCAATTATGTTTTCGTTGTGGATCCTCCAGGTGGCTCACGGAGATTTTCCCGAATTTTTTGAATTTTGGCGACAGCGTAATGTCGGCTTCGGGTAACTACAGAAGTTTATAATCTGGGTGAAAATTGTAAAAACATTAAACAACAGTTGGTCGTAACTCGTAGTTCAAACATGGACCTGTTTTCGCAATTCTGAGTTAATAGCTGTTCTACCAAAAGCTGGGTTTCTTCCGATATCAGTAATACACGCTGGTTAGGACAAACGGAAATGAGTTATTTTGTTTCTTCCTTCGAACGACCGATCGAGCGTTAGACTATTCTGTTTATATGCCTTGATTTCTTACGATGATACTTGTTGATTACATATTGCAATAATATATTATATTGATTGCTATGATGATTACATAAAGTATAGGAAAACAGTTGTGAAAGCCCTGACCTAGTATCGAGTGCATTATGTCCTTTCATAAAATATCCACAAACGTCATTGACGCACCCGAACGCGTATATAAATGTTTGTTTTAGCTTTGAGTCTTTTATCTAGCGCTTTTCACAAACACCAAATTTCGGCTTTGTCGACTTCTTCCAAAAACCCTATGCATAACTGCTAAGTAAGGAGCCGCGAGGCAACATACGGATCCGCGTTTTCCAAACAAAAAAAAAAGACGCACATATTTGATATAGTTGCTTTCGTCATTTCCACATATGTATTTACTTATCTGTTGCCATGTTCTCTCAACATTGATCCTCTCACGAATATCTGCTTCAGACTTAGACTTCAAATCATAACGACACATGCTGAACTGCAGGATACTTATTTTCTATTTGCAGCTCAGTTCATGCTAGCGTGCATTTCGTAAACTTAATCGAACAGCATCTTCACTATTTCACGGTATTAGAGGGAGAAAGAGATACAACCTATGTATATCCGTAACGAACTTCTGTGCCTTTAGATTTCCTACACTGGTCCCTGTCTTGAACAACGCATGAATTTTTTAATGTGCAATTCACTTTTATATGCAAGGGGCAGAAGTTTTCTAAGCTTGTCCATGATCACCTGAATTCAAGATCGGCTGGGCTCCATTTGTATTTTAGTAGCACATTTAAATTGCGCACATGTACCCTGCTCCAAGATAAATGTTCTGTGAACCCATTTATTGAGGTCATCTTTAGCGTTCGCCCACGTAGAAATACTCATAGAATTCATTTACCTTTTATAGGCCGTTGCTGTTACGTTTTGTTAGACTTCTTCATATTTCTATGTTAAGTCCACGGCCCCGCGATCAATGCGGCCTCTACTGGGTCAATACAAGACTCCGTTTGACCTTTACGAATTTTGCACCGACTCAAGTATTTCGAAATAGTTCTTCATGGCACTATTGGACGCTGCACTGACCCATTTCACAATATCAGAACAGAACAGTACAGATCGGTAAATGAGCGCTAATTCTGCATTTGCACGGTAAGAAAAAAACAAAAAAGCGACATCGATCAAAAGCCAAATTGAGCCAATCCATAAGTGGCTTTGCCTTTAATGCCATCAGGGTTCCTGCTTTTTGGAAAGGAAGCTTCGCTAAATTTTGCTGCTAAAAAATGAAATAACATATTTTATTTACATTTAATTAATCTAAACTATATAACGACGTTAGCAGACGAGATTTGGTTTAGTACTGTGCCTCAGAGCTTAAAGGTTACGTTTCTGTTTATCGTGGCTGAGCATGCCGATTGAGTCCAATAAGGATTGGCAAAACAACAGGTTGTTACTCGTACCATCAACTTGAGAACAGAAATTGGTAGATGAAGGACGTGATGACAGTCTGGGATCCCAAACGGAAGAACGAGTTGCTGAGATTCCGTGTGAAGCATATGATAGGAAATTGTAACGAAAACAGTAAAGATCACAATAATGAGCAAAGAATGGATTCCTCACAAAGCGAGTCCAAGATAAATGGAGACAGGTCGCTTTACAGGCAATTTGTGCAATATTATATGCAAGCAAAACATCCGGAGCGCACCACTGCTATAGACCAGAAGTGCTTGTTCTTCCACTTGAAATCATGAGCTGTTATAGGCCTTCAATCCCCTAATTTGACTGGGTTAGCAACTGGTCGCTAGTTGAGTGATAAGCTATTTTGACAACTTTTAATCTTTGGAACGCCGTTACATGAAGAAATTAAATATATAACTAATATTTACAGTATAATTAGAACAGGATTCTATCCAGATATTGGTGCAGCATGAAGGCGAGACCCTGGCTTTCCTTTTTTTTTTTCTCTTCTAATCGATATCTCTAAAAGAATAGGGCCAGGCCATCGAGAACAAGAAGTCCTCTCAAAGGTACAACTCATCAATCGAACTGCTGCAGCCTGCCGAAATCTGTTAGTGTCTTTACGTACACGTGTTCATATAGTTGCTGGTGCTGTTTTTGCTCTTCGACGTGACTCAACGAATGAACGACCCAACGAGATCGAAGGCTGTTTGAGACCTCGTATACCAATGGGTAGACTGATTGCCTTACATGGACGAAGCGGCATGACTAAAATGAACAATCTATTCGAGTCCAATAAGAATTTGATCATCGTCTTCATTGGCCACCGCCTAACTCGGACCACTCATGCAACAGCATACAAATACTTAGAAGCCTCGTGCGTGCCTCTCAGAGACGTTCTTTATCTGTATCATTAGCGACGACGGCTGGCGCAGCGATGCCAGTACAATACCATTAGCAATAAAGCAATACCTTAACCTCAGACAGTCGAAAAGTAACGAACGTACTATAACAATGATCAAAATTACCTGCCATTTTCGTTTGCGCTCTTACTTACTAGCTGTGCACACATGCACATACATACATTAATAATCTGTTCATTTAGCGTCACGGCACAGTTATTGTCGCTTTTGTTATCCATGATATTCCCGTCGTTGTTACTAACGTTACTCTCTGTTTTGGCGCTGTTGTCTACCGCCGAATTTTTCCTGATCGTTGGCTTGTCTCTTTACTTCTTCCATTTTATTGTCGGTTGTAACGGGCGCTGCTGTTGTTGATCATATTATTACGGTTATGGCTGCTGTTGTTGTAGCTGAGTCATCATCATCTTTGAGTTATTCTCATCACTCTTTGTTTCTCTGGCCTACGGAGCGGCCTGAATCAAAGCATTGAACGGACGTACGTCGTGAACACGATAAGCAGCGTTCTGACTAACAATCGAAAGCGACGCGCCGCAGCGTTATGAAAGCAAAGACTGAGAAAGGACACACAAGTTGCAGGGGGAGGCGGCAACACAAAAAGATTAAATAGCGAATGATCGTGAAACTAGGGGCAAGCGTTCAACTTAATAACGTGTAGAATATGTGCTTACAGTAGCGAATCACTAGTACGGTTTTTCTGAATGCTTTACCTGAAGTTTAACATAATCTTGTTTGTCATGGTCCATATTGATTCGTTGTGTTTAGTATATAACGCAAAACGCAATATACTGTAAACATACGAGTACGTGCTAAATATGAAGTTAAATTATTCGAACTTAACTATGGCTAGGGATAAGTACGCTGCGGACGATCTCGTCGTTTACCTTAAAGATAAATACTTCGAACTAAAACACCTTCAAACTGCATTTCACCTTTAATCTGACTTATAAAGAGGCTGTGTTGACTAGACAGAAATCCTGTCAAGCGTCTAAAATAATGGCTTATTTGTGTCACCTTATTTGTGTGAGAAATCTCGTATCTATATCAATGTTAATTAACTGGTCGATAGACTGTTACCATTGACCCTGTGATAGCTTAGTGGGTAGCGTGTCTGCTTACGAAGCTCAAACATGTTGTGGTCTGGGTTAAAACCCGGGCATAGGCATACTTTGTTTCGATGGTAGAAGCCGTCTGATGGAATGCCTAGGGGCGATACCGGCCGTAAGACTCGAAACATTATGACTGCATCCATTATCGAAATATAATGTTACCTATCGACGCTTAGCAGCATCGATTAAACGTGACGGTGGCCCCACGTCATTTAGCTGCTCTACATATTGTACTTACTATTGTACAATTTCTGTCTGGCATGATCTACTATCGATGCAGTTTCATTGGCTTGTGATGAAGAGCCACCGAACTATCAATAGCTGCTGATCCTTCGTGTGGTACTCCTTGTCAATGGGTATAGGAAATGAAGAACGAGCGAAGGCACAGGACTACGCGCAGGTATCTGAGTGACAATACTCAAATACCCGGTGAATTGTGAATTCAACTAATCGAGTATGATCTGGGATATACTTCAGGAGGAAATAAATTACAGTTACATATTGATGCGTACACTCTTCTTTCCTAGCAGAATTGATATTGTATCCTTAGAGAGCTCGTTTCTTATCTGTATGGTTTCACCTATCTCAAAGAAACCTGCAGGCACCCATTTTGAACATTGAAAAGGGTAAAAACGATTGTTTATGTCGACCTCTTATTAGATAAAAGGTCGCATAGTATTCATGACTTGCAACGGTCGTACCAAAGGCGTCTGATATTGAACCCCATGCTGAGTGTTGCAGTCCTACACCTAACATTTCTGCACACAATTAGAAAATGCGTATACATTTATTTCTACACAATTTAAGTCTCTAAAATTTTTGAAATAACACGATCTACTTCGTGGAGCAGAAATCTCGGTCGTGTCAAAATCGGATTGATTCCGTCAAAAACTTAGAGAATTCAGAGATAATCTACACTCGTCGATGTTGCACGGAATGATCGAAATAAGTTTTCCTAAAGTCGCCCCGGAGTAACCGTAATCTAAAGTGTAGAAATGCACATTCCGAAAAACCCCAATATAAACTTTCCTTGTCCTGAAGAATGTATGAGTGTATACGCAGTTCGCCTCGTGGATCTGCATCGGCGATCCCTGCCTTTTTATACGGTAGTTTAGCCTCTTGAGCAATACCGCTTACGCTGCGCGAAAGATAAGTTCTATGATATAAGAAGTATGATTATAAGTTCTAAAGGTCAGATCTGAACACTTCGCTGTGTGAGTCGCACACAACGTGACGACCTTTATGTGTCTAAATGAAAAAAACCAATTGGCGTATATCATACAATATATCCCAAACAAATCAGCCCGATTTGATCCTCAAAAAACGTACCTTAGATCACTTCTAAATTATAGACAGGTAAGGTGAATAGTTTGATTTCCTAATCGGTGCCAAAGATCTTTAATAAACCATTTCTAAAATGTATAATCTGTGCGTCGCTTCAATTTTGTTCTAGGTTTTGCATTCTATTACCTGTCTGCATTTCCGCCCTATATTATTGATGTTTCGCAAAATGCTAAGTGACTGTCTCCGCCTATTGGCCTGTTTTACATAAAAGGAACTCTAAACGTGTGCCATGAAACAAAGCGATCATCTTCAACGGTACCTTCTTCTGACATAAATTAGACTTTAACAGGATATTTGTACGCAATCAAGAAAATGTAATGTTCGAAGAGTGTTTTTTGGAAATGTCGTCAATGCACTTCAATCCAAAAGTCATAATTTTCTGTCGCGTAGACATTATTCCTAGAAATTACCGCGTGTTATTTGGGCCAGAAAGGTACTCTGTGATTGGTAATCATTTCCTGTTCATGAGAAAAATTTAGCAGTTTATTCAAATTTTTCAATTCAGATCGATTTAACTTTAATTCCGATATTCGTATAATCGAAATGCCTTTGCGGCAACAATAAGGCACGACCTATACTACCCTGAATTGCTCTGCATAAGCCTATCACGGTAAAGAGCCTTCTATCTATCTCATGATTATAAGCCTCTATAATTGGCTATTTACTAGACTCATTAACAAAGTACTTGATTGTCTTTAATTTTACTAAAAATAACTAGCTTTATTTGGTTGAGGCGTCAAATGGTATTTCCCAGCGTACGGCCAGTTATAGCGTACCACCCGTGGATTCAGTGGGCATTCTGCATTGCTACCGTTGATCACCTTAGTCCACACAAACATACGTACATACAATTACTGACAGAGGCGCTTCCTATGGAGGCTACCGTTTGTTTTTAGGCGCATGTTTCTCGGTGGTTCCAATGCTTCCTAATGGTTTTTTACATGCTTCAACGAAAGGCGTCGTGTTGACTGCTGGCGAGCACCTTCCATTCCCGGGGCAAATTCAGAAAGTGATCAATAAACCGAACCCCAGCAGCTGATTTCGTTACGAGGTACCCGCTACTGGCGTTTAAATTAAAGTGAACAAAAAGGTGTCCAGACGTCTGAGGATTTCGAATAAGGTGAAAATGATTACGATCTGTCTATTCGTTATCTAAACTTCTATTCGTTATATAGGCATCCATTGAGTTCTCCTGGTAGCGTCACTGCCCACTTTCAACAGTACTACTTATTTTTGCCCGCAACCCAATTTCGTTTTCTGTACCATTACACTACAGAAATAACTATAGAGCTAAGCTATGATGAGTCTGCTGCAACAAATCAACAAGAAAAGTTTTTTGAAGATATTGGTGATACATGCGAGTCTTATGCGATAAGGATACATCTTTTAATTTTTTCTTCGCGGTAAGCGTAAGATTGTTGTCCTTTCTGTTGACACGATTTGCTGTCATTGTTCAGCTATGCTCTGTTTCATCTTCTTCTTTTACTTTCACCCTATTCCTTTTCTTGTCATATATAATATATCTAACCCCATAACATGATCTTCCCCACGTCGTTTTGTTAGAGAAGCAGCTTAAAGAAGGCCAGAAAGGGGCTTATTGGGGTTGGCTATGGGCGGCGGCCATTGTTCATGGATTGCCGTCGGTTTGGTTTTGGGCTGGAACATATGGGCTTGGTCAATGGCCATTTCTCTTCCCACGTCAACGTCGTCGCCATGTTGTATCTTGCTGGCTCTTCTTTCGGTTTTTTGGTCGGAGGTATTTTTGGAGGCTCAAAATTGGTCAATCTTGTTTCTGGTGTTGCCGCTGTTGCGCGGTATATGTGTACCGTTCCGTCTTGTCGCTTAGTTGACTCTGCCTTTCATCTCTCGTTCGATAGCCGAACGGCATACATGAACTGGCAGTCATTCTTCGTTGACGGCCAGGGACTAAATTGTGAAACGGGGGACGGAGTGCGAATTTGAATCGTTGTCGGCGAATACTGTCTTTGGCCAATCGCGAACTGGGGTAACAGCGACAATCGTTGCTTGGTAATACCCACCCATTCTGCCATCACCCATTTCCTCCAAACCCCAGCAGCTATTGTTATGGGCAATTTTAAAAGTGACAGCAGCAATAGAAGAAGGCTAGTGAAAACCCAGAAAGCAACAGTCCACTACGGGTTGATCGGTGCATTTCTATTCTTTACCCACTGAGACGGTCGTCAACCGCTAAAGATAATCTAGAATTTGTCGAGTAGTAGATGCCGCAGCTAGCTGGAACAGAATCAACCCTAAGACCACGTGTTTAGTTGAGTAAAGATAGCAGGCTCTATCACCGTGTATTGGGACGCTTTACACCAACTTGGCCTTGAAGAATCGGTCCGAAATTAGAATAAGTGTCGATAGAGAACATTTTCATAAGTATTTTGATCTCTCGAAAATATGTATGCAACTATCATTGAGAACTAGTCCTGTTTACCTTGTTGAAGTTAAGTAAATTTTTTCATATGGGTCGCTTAGCTGCTTATTAATACTATTAGCTTACTTGCAGTTCCATCTCGTTAAGGAACATGTCTATGAGAGTATTATAAAAAAAAAAAAAAAAAAACAGGCGAGTCATAATACCTGTGTGAACGTGGCATCTTACTCTAAGAGAACTATCAAAGGTCACGGGCCACCCAAGGCGATCTTTGCGCTCGTCATTAATTTCAGTCTAAACCTAAGATAACATGAGGAAAAGAGGGACCTCTGAGAGGCAACTGTACATCTTGTCGAAGCAATCATCAAGCAATCGCGGTTGATTCAATTCCTTCGCTATGTTGACGATGGCAATAACAACAGCCGTATGCGTTTAAGTCAGGCTATCAGCAACAGCTACGTCTGAACTGTTCGGTAGCGTTTAAACAATGCAATTGTTGGTGCTCGAAGTGACAGATATATTACGCCGACTATCGTATCGACAGATTGATCTTCGGCAGACTTCATGCTGTTATCTGCATATCTCAATTAAAGATGAATAAAACGAACCGAAGATTACGGTTGTAGCCAAGAAACGGTGTTATTCAAACAAATGTATATGTTGCTTTTCGATAAATGCCTCTTTCGTGCTAGAAAGAGGCCAATATCTGGATAAAGGATCAATCATATAGCTACAAGACGGGCGGCTAAGAAATCAACAACTCCTACAAAGGTCTTACTCCTTTGGTATATCGCCTTTACCTAGTGATCATCATTTTCTCTAGTATCCAGTTCACAATACTCCATGTTGAACTATATACGTATTTAATGTAACCTAATCTAGCTCTGCGTAACTATGAAGATAAACCACTATTAAGATTTTGTCATCAGCTTGCTCGTGATACACTTTTCGAAAAGCACCGTCCTATGATGAAGATGATCTGTGACGCGGGGTACAACTAACACATCTGAAGGCCATGTGCTCGAAATGGTGGACAGTTGTTACCGCGGAGTAATTGTACGTCTATTTAGTAATAAATTATTGTTCAGCTAACCGTCTGTGTTTAATTGTGTACATAATTTGAAATGTTTATAAATATGCTTCTATATCCTATTAAAATGTATGCTGTTTTCAGCATTAGCTTGACACTGTCGTATCGCCGCGAATCCGTGGGAACGCATTTCCCTAATTAGTGTAGGGAATACAACATGGTCTATGCAATAGCAGCTATTGGTTGGCTTGTGCCAATCGATTTTTTCACGCTAAAGCACAACTTCAGCATGGCCGCTGTCGAGATCATGGAGCCCTCCTGGCACCGGCGATTATACGACGGCATTTATTCGAGCATTGCCAGTGATTAGATTCGACTTCAGAACTTACGTGAAGCATCAGTAGTTGTGCTTAGCGCTCTGCCACGCTGCCAATCCTCTTTCTACCTGTTCGTAATATTCCCGCCGCTTCTGATAGCTGACAGTAAACAGCGGGATAGCACGACGACAGCGGCCACAACGTCTACGTTAATAACAGCAAAAGCGATGTTGACAACGGGCGACTACGTAACAGTTCAAGACATAAAGGCAGAAAGCAGCAGCATTCCCAGAGAGCCACGGTGCCGCATGCTGACTCGTTTTTGACAGCTTGGCAGAGGCTCAACAGTTTGTACGAAAAAAAAAAAAGCAAGGCAGAGCTAGGTAATCGCCATCTTTACGTACGTACGCTAACCTGGCGTGGTGTCAGTGGTAACAGCAACGAGTTATACAGTACAAATTGAGCTCTTGAGATCGAGCTCAATTCTCGAACTCGGCTATGTAACAGCTACTGGTAACCGTTGTTGTTGCAGCAGTATCCGCATGGTGGCGAAGATGTTGATAGTGCGTAGCTACATCATGATACAGAAAATGAGGGCAGCAACACGACAAACAGTTGCGACATCTTCAAGTTGACGCGTCCACACAAGCCAAAATCGAGGATGCCTTACCGAAACAACGCTGACGATACGCCACGCACCGAACAAAGCCATTGTCAGATCGCGTGGAGAGCTGCAGTTTTTATATGATGGATTGATGACGGTACAGATCGTAAGGGCAATGGTCCGAAGGTGGACACGATCGATTATGTCGAGGAATGATCGTTCGCCACTGCTGCTATTGCTCTGTCAAATAAAATTGTTACTTTGCGATAATGATTGATTTCAACACAACAGTACCAACAGCAAACGAACGTGTCGACGATAATTATGCATAAGACAAACAATAAACGGCTATTTAAATAAGTCACAAATTTATTGTGGGCCGTGGATTCTAAATTGAATAACAATAATCTCCTACTTCACCTTCCTTGAGGTCACATGAAAAATGCAGTTACGATGAGTTCCATAAACATGTAATGATGGCGCCATTGGGCGGTTCATAGTTCTTTGGTAACTGGTTGAAATAAATTTGTAGGTTAACAAGAGCACGGCGTCTGATCGTCAGGAAACGATGCAAAAACCAAGAAGCACTGCCTGCTTCCTGTATCCAATTTAAATAATCCGCAACAAATCGGTTGAGGGAGGGAAGTCTAAGGCATTAACTTACGACACTTCGCACAAAGCGATATAGGGACTGCGTTTTTATTTTATCTGCTCGTCGCAAATATCCTGATTGTTCCCATCTCGAGCCACCTTCCATCTTTCTAGTTTTTGCCTTGTTGTCTGCGTGTGCTTGTATAAGGCGTCGTCGTCAGCATCCTGGAGGCAACTATCCACAAGCTCTGTTGCCAGATGTCTACCGTTCAAAAGCATTCAGTTCTGCATTTACTCTTTGAAGAAGCTCTTGTACGAAGTATCACGTATAAGTGGTGGGCAAGCTCTGGTTGGTCCGGTGAGAAGGTAAGCATTGTCCTGTAACTCTGACTCGATCTCGGGTTAGGCTGGTAACAGTGGTGCGGTTAAATAATTTTTCCGGCGACCGTCGTCGCCGGGAAAATTATTTAACCGCAACTAAAGAATTAGTTCGAACAGGACTATCGTCGAGATAGCGCAACCCAACAGAAACAGGTCGAAGTCAGCCCTCGTATATGAGGAAAAGACAGACAGGAAGAGCAATGCGATACTTTTTTTTATCCTTCTTGGATGACACCAAGATGTGGTGGCTGCCCACATAAATAGACCAACGCGCATCCAAAATGATTACATCATTGTAAGCTTCTGTTGCTAATCCAGTCAGCGCATGGTGGCCATATGTTACACACACCGGATCATCGAATGTTGCCATTGCCGAATGAGGAGGTAATCGGGACAAAGCCAATGGGTTGATTTAACGAGGTCGCGGTCGTGGCATTGATCTTTTTGCTTTTGCGTTTCATACTCCGCTTTGCTTGGCGCACAGCGCAGACGCTCAGCCATAGATGTAGGAAGATCTTTACAACTGTTCATTACTGTAAAAAGTAGCGGGACGGATATTCTGTAGCTACTTCGTATTATCCCTTCAATTTTTTGGTGTACGTGTAAAAATTCGGAACGCAAAAAGCAGGTGGTGACGTCTCAATATTAACAACATCTCATCTCAAGGACGTCTCAATACCTCAACAAGAAACCATACAAATTGACACTTTTACCTCTTAGGTATGATAATAAAATACTAGGCTGGCATGTTCAGATCGAGTAGACGAGGCACATAGCAGCGTCTAAAATTAATTAATTTCACCCTATGATACTATACGCTGCACTCTGAAGAACAGGCACACACCGTTCCGCTGACGTACTTTTAGGTTTGGTTCAAAGCAGCTAAATTTCTTCGAAATTCGTCATATTGCAACTATGAAAATAGATAAAGCCTGAATATTACTGCTAAGCTGTATTTGGATCAATGACTTCCCGCTTCTGTTTCGAAATACTTCATTCAACGACCCTTGTGTCCACGAAAAGCGTTGCTTCTGCAGCGAAGTTGTTCATTCACTACTGTTTTTACTAAAATTATTCCTAGATACGATTGTCATGTGGGTTAAAAAATCGAAGGGTAAAGTAGAATAGCCAGCGTCGTAGCTGTGCTACATGAATGGCTTAGAAACATAGTACATGTACAGAGTGCTATATTTAAATTGGGGAAAAAGCTGGCGGGCTGCTTGTCGTAACGGACAGCAGACGGAAGCCGGTTGTTTCTATAAGGAAGCAACAAAGATTTGAGCTAAGATCAACGATTATCCCATGTTTTGGTCCGCAGCAAAATTGAAAGTTTTCTTTTCGCCCGAAACCGACCGTCTTCGTTATCACAAATTTTTTGAAAAAATACTAAAAGGACATTCATCGGGAAAACCGGCAGACTCTTAATAAGATTTAGATTTAAAGAGCTTGAAAGTTAATGAAAGCTCAAAAAGCATCTTTTAGTATATCAAGGTTTCCGATACAGGAACTGGCGGCCGTTTTAGAGAGTAAACCATCAACTGTTAATTAAGTGGTCCAGATGAGCACCTAGGCTTAGGCCTGATTTTTTTCTTAACCTTTTTGGCTATTTTGAGCCCTTAAATTTGTTCCGTTATTCATTTCACTATATGTAGCGTGAATTTTCTATATGTAGCATACTTGATCGACACTGCGATATTGCGAAAAAAGCTTGTTATTAATGTTGTTTGAAAAAAAAATTAAAAGAACGAATATTTACAGTAGACTAGTTAGTGGCATAGGTCCTGAATTAAAGCTGCGCTAAGATGGATAGTGATTTTGTTAAATACGTCAAAACGTAAAAGAACGTCAAAAGTGACGTTTCCGACCCATTCGAAACTAAACCGTTGAAATATAGATTTCTATTAAGATAGAGTTTTAAAAACACTGTAGGAAAAAATCTCAATTTAGACGCGCGAGATTATAGAGTTTTTTTTATAGGTTTATATAGCGTTATTTTCTTTTGATCGCGCTTTTCGTTATCAGAATGTTAATAGCTGATTTCTATTGTTAGATCATTAACAACAAAGTATCGCCATTTGGACCGGCTTCAAAAATGTTTCTTCTTTCTGTTAGCTTTTTTTGACATTCTTATAGTTAGGAACTTGACAGTTTAACTACGCTCTTTTGTGCATCTTTTTAAGTCACGATTGAAGATTTACCGCCGATACTCAGATGCAGGAGTTAATCACCGTCAAGTGCCCAGATATTTATATTGTTGTTACTTTGGCCATCGGGCGGAGCTAATAGTTCTGCATTTGATAGAGATTTGTGTAACAGATCACTCAGTTTGATATGAGAACGTTTGTTCTAATGTTTGGTCATTAAGTAATAAGGCAGTTAGAGCGAATTTCCGTGCTCGGAGGTGAAAGTTAATCTTCACTTTAAAACTTCTCCCTTTCCTCCTAGTACTGATCAGTGAAGATTCTGCTTGATAGCTGTATCAGAATAGCTAGTACATTATATGAGGCTAGGTAATATATTTTGGAACACTCTTGCGTAGTTTTAGGGGCAGATTTTTAGGACTTAATTATCATAGCTTTCTGCAGTATTCAAGCATTACAAGCATACAGTCTACAACAATAGGGTAGCCCTGTCGATAGCTGGCCTGAATAAGCGATTCTTCATTTCCTTTCTTGCGTCTCTACCCACAATGCATGTGTGTATCTATATAAAAATGGACAGAGATTAAACCCAGACTTCCCAGTGGAAGCCTGCTATGCAGCGTTCTTGAGGTATCGATACTTCGCAAAACGCTATGTATCTAGCAACGGTGGTTAAATTAGTCAGTAGCGAGCGTACCATATATTCGAGATCTATCTCTATGCCAGATTGTGTTGATTAGTTTACAAAATAAGTTACTTAGGAACTTACATATAAATAACTGTATTAAGATAGCGTGTCACTATAGCGCCCACCATAACGGCTTCAAGCTTTCCAGTATTTGTCATTTGGAAAGCATAAAAAAACTAACTAACTGGATTCTATTACGTATTATTTTGGTTGTGCCTAACAAAATTATATACTTAACTCGTTGATACCTATTGATGAGGGTATAGTTGGGCATATTATCTACTTAAACGGCTAGTTCAAGACGAAATTTGTGTACAAGAAATAGAAAAGTAGATGGACATATAATGTCAAGTCATATATTATATAAACGCCCTTCCGGTATCGCATGGTTGACCTGGTCCAATTTTTTGCGTGTCGTGTAATTTGTTCCAGTAACAAACCTTTATGGTATCTGAACGATTTCGACGGCAAAGATTGTGTGATGTTTTGATAAATACCTTGGTCTTCAGATCACAATGAAGTAAATGTAGAACAGTTCGATTAGTACATCACTGGATTTGTAATAGAACTTAATAATGGCGAAGTATTCGTTTAGAACGAAAATGTTTTGTTATCATCGTCGCCGTGTGATCAAAAATGGTAAAGCACTTTCGTTTTTTGATGCTCCCAAAGGATAAATGAAAAAAATAAGGCCGATATGCTAGCTTAGGACCAACCCAAACATAGACACCAATTTTTCACAACAAAGGTCTTTTACTATATCATGTCTAAGCAAGTAAGCAGTGTAAGTACACACACTTATGTATATTTAGACTACGCCAATTAGTTTGCATTTTCATGTTAGTTTCATTCGAAGGCCAAGGGTTAAGGCAATCATAGGCCAAACCAAAATCTAATAAATTATTTACATTCCGTTCAACACCAACGTAGCTTTTTGAAATAGTTCAACTATCCTGTCAATGATAGTCGTTCACTTAGGTCTGGCCTAGCATCTTACTCTAGTCTGTGATTTTCTTGAGAAAAAAAAAATGTGTTCAAAGTGTGTATCGTCTCGACTGGAGTGACTTGGTACCGCTGTCAACCTAAGCACTATTACGCAACTGTTCGTCCGTTAATGTGCACCTCACTAAATGAAAGATTCTTAAGCTTAGGCCCAATGTGGGCGTCAAGGTCTTGGATTAGTCGTCCTGCTATCTAATTTCGTTAGACAGTGGTTGATGTATGAGTGTTCGATCAACTCTCATAGGTCTAACTGTTTGTGATCTACAAAGAGCAGAAGCTATTCCCTCGTTCTGGCCCGCTTGCCCGCTTTCACTTGCGCTTCTTGGCTTGTGGCTACAGAGCGGCAGCGTTCATCCGCGACGCTCGAACTATAAGACTAAATTTACACGGATCATCTAGACGGGTCAACGCGTCTTCGTCAAACACGTACAACAGAGAACATATTAAGAGATAAATAAAAACAGCTTAAAATTTGCATGAAGTAATATTTGCCAGCATGATGCAGGACTGCCTTATCATACATATCCATATGTATGATATCTACTGTAGAAGGTAATATTGGAAGACCTAGAATTGTTGGTTGCATTAGGGACCTCATCACAAACGTAACAAACTGAACTACTATCACTCTTGTCCAGCTTTCCCGTATTTAGTTCGTAGAAGGTTCATCCATTCTGCTAGCACATACAGCGATCACGGCGCCAGTGCGGGCACGCATTTCTGATCCTGCGGCCACGCTCCGGCGCCTAACTGAATGAGTTGCCTTTCTTTCTATTTGGGATACATGGAAAACAGACGAAAGCAAACCCGTCGTTGTTATTCATTGCATCTCTCGCCACTCGATGCTCTGTCCGCATTAAGTACAAATACAAAACAGTCACAAAAATATTCACGGTGTGTCATGGTCTACTTCTCTCAGCCTTTGCACGATCTTACTACATGCGTTATTACCATAGCTGTATGAAAACTTCTAGTACATTGGGTTATGGAATCTATTGCCAATACGGTCGTTGGATCACATAGGACTACTATCAGTTCGCTACGTTCCAGTGCTACGGGAAAGTTGAGCAAGTTCTTTCTAGAGAAGTTACCTGGGGTCAGTGGTCTGATAATCCACCTGAGTTCTATAACGTGTAAGTATTTAACCTACATAAAATTGTCTAAATGTATATTTCTAGCTGCTGGATGAAAACCTTGGCTTGTCGGTTAGCAGAATAGGAGTAACTCCAAAATGCCCGTTTTTGTTACTTGTGATGCCCCCGTTTCAGGCGAAGAGTTTGCATTGACACTGACGATGTAAAGCTGAGGGTGTGCGAATCGCATCATGGGTCTAGCTCGCCACCCACTGTGAACTGCGGGAGGCAAATTCGTCTAAATACTAAAATTGAATCAACGAATGCCGATAGACGTCGTAATTGTGGCAGTACGAAGGATTACGCCAAAAGAAAAGGTAAAGGAAACGATACTATCCGCATCAACCTATCAGACTAACGGGTCGTCAAGCGGCAGCAGTAAAAGAAGCGTTCTCATTCGTTTTTCTCACAGATTTCGATTAAAAAGCGATAACAACGTAGTAAGTAGTAGAGGAAACAGGCTGATGCCAGGAACAACGCATGGTCTGCACGAGGACGTACTTATCTTATTTTTTTATTACTGAACAACATTTTTTTTGTATTCTCTAAAGCAATGGATTAAACCTCCATTCGGAGCTAATCAGTTTTTCTGTGTTAACTTAGTGTAACTTAGTTTCGTTTAGAGAGTCTCGATAACTTAGACCTTTTTGTTCTGTGCACCCGATAGCACGACCTTTCGAAAGAGCGGTGCGAGTATTCAAACCACTCTATACCGATTTAGCTAATATGGCCATCGTTGACGCAAGCAGTGGAGATATTTTATAAGCTGCTAGTCATTAGGGCTTTGATTTAGCTGAAGTTCGTACGCCGCCGTCTTATTTTAGCACATAACTATGAGTTCATCGCGTCCGTGTGTGTCGATGGCAGCACACCCCAGTATTTAACACTCTCAATGCTTACGATGATTCTTACGGCGAAAATAATTGACTGTTATTAAACCAGCATTTAAGCAAATGTTTATTTCTGTTTTAACGTATAATAAGTAAACTAAATATATAAACTATTTTGATCGATGACCTTTTGCCATTTTGGTGGTAACACCATAATCCCGTCACCGTAAAACTTCTGGAAGCGAGATTGTAGAAAGTGAGTTTTACAACATTTACTAGAGTTCTACAGAGATCGAAGCACATAATAATTGGATGGTGCAAGACATGGATTATATAGCCGATGTATTCCTATGTCGCATCCGAACTATTTAAAATTTTGTAGGCTAGCTAAAGGAGTACGTGGTGTGACGTTTTCATTGTAAAAAACGACGCGCTTCATTTCGGGTCGATTTTTCTCTATGGCTTGTTACTAGTCGTTGTGAGTGGAGGTTCGAATCGCTTGCTTTGCCAGGCGACAGATACTCATAATGGACTACTCCTTTCCAGTCCTACTAAAAACCTAACATCACCTTCTTTGGGTCAGTCTGGACGTTGCCATAAAATTTTGGACCGCGCTTTTTTTTGTCTATTATTGTCGTGTATCATCCTTTTTTTCATCAGCCGTCAAATGATTCGACTGAATTCTATTACTACTCGATCAAGTGAGCTCTTTCTGTAGCCCGCTGCATTCTCCAAATGGTTAAAAACTGTTTGGTGGTAAATGTTTAATTCCCTGCCGATACCATAGCTGTCGGGCTTGCTTAACTTTCGCATGAACTTCTTCCGTAGTTGGCCGACCCCCACGCGAAGCGACTTCCCTTTTGAAATTTCGCGAACCAAAACCCTCTTTTGGCCATTTCCTCCGATAGATAGCAGATTCTCTTATGGATCCGACCAGCATTTGTCTTTACCATAATAAAATTGTAAAAGTTTTACGGAAACTTCACTCTTCCTTTCCTCTTTAAGGTGTTCTGTCTTAGGTCCGAATAAAGTCATTCCAATAATTTTAGAACAAAACTACTGCCAAATCTCAGCTTTAAAATGGTATCGACGCCGACCCGACGCGGCCTACGTTGTCTGAGAGGTGTAACATTAAGGTCACCTAAGCTAGAAAGATGGTTGTATCATATATATATATATATATAATGTTTAAGTTTGCAGTCGTGTGAATTTTATATTTAATTAAGTGTATAGGAGTTACTATTGTGAGCTAGGCTCGAGGTTGAAATATTCATGTACGATCATAATGATCTAGACATTTGTGATTTTAGAGTTTGAGGGTTACATCTGTTCGACGTGAAGGGTCTTAGAACGACAACGATTAAACGGGAAGAAGTAGACTTGTGGATTACCAATCCAATATTCCAAATTAATCCAATATTGTTGCAATAATATTTAAGCACTCGCGGAACATTTATCCTGTTCTGCGATACGATTTTACTGCACGAAACAGGCCCTTCGTGAAAAAGGTCTTTCTTCTCAGATATATATATATATATATTGCTTCCATGTTGATCTGTTTCTAAATAAGTGACTACCTAATATCATTTGAAGAAAGCATTTGAACTATGTGCATAGAGCGTTTAGCCATAACGAAAAGTTTACGCCGTTGCGGTGACCCATACACTTACATCGTAGTCGGTAATATTTACGTCATATGATATATATATGAGCGAACACTATTCATATTTGCAAATTCGGTACGGTTAGTATCACAACAGGGATCTATATAGATCTTGCCATTAATTTAATTAGGCCGTATTTTTTCTACAAGGATTATACTATAATGGGTGTCAAATCGAACGTTTTGTAGCTTGTATTTCAGGACTATCCGATTGTCCTTATCGCTATGCAAAGTAACTATTCGAACCGAGCCGAAATTGTGTCGTTTGCCGTATGCGGTCACTTCATCAGCGTCTTATATATCATTGCCTACGTCGCATATGTATATGTATAACTAATAAAGTACGGAACTAGTCGCGGTTTGTGTTACGTTCTTGTAGATCGCTGCCTACAATTCACCTATGGAGAAGTTGAGGAGAAAACTGAAAGTACTTTTCCTACTACGATACTATAATATAGCATTAATAATAACACATCTAACAGAGGAAAGTGCCTTTACGCTTACTGATTTATCCGGCCAAGATACGAATACCCGCTTAAAGGTACACACTAATTCACGACGCTGGTATTTACGTGGCAAAAGACAGCCACGAACGGGAAGTGTTGACGCTGAAGGTAGCGCCAGCGCTTCCACACAATCCTGAATTGGACTACGTTGGCGATCGCTCCGGCGGCTGACTGAGCCAAGCTACCAGATATACTGGCTACCACGATCTGTGACATTAATAGCAATACATGTAGAAGTAACGAAGCCCGTGAAGATATGGCAGGAAAAGAATGAACCTTTATGTCGTTGCCTGCCATAATAGCGGGTCAACGGCATGTACCCATACATAGCAGTAGCAACAAGGACAAGCGAAGACAACGGAGGTCACAAAAGTAAAGCCACGTTTCCTTCCTTTATTCTTTCTGCTTCCACTTCGAAAGTTACTTTATGACGACAACGATCGCGGCACCATTGGGCTGGCATGGCGTCATAACACGATTGTTATTTGTCATCTCATTTATTGTACCGTCGATTCGTAAGGTGTCGTCCCCTCCCACGACGACCCAACCATGGACCTGCCATCTTTCTCATAGGTCGAGCGGGTTCGATTGATCTGTTCCTACAGACATGCATATAGGTTTACAACTTTTCAACTATTAAACCACAACCGCCCATGTATGTGTATATAGCAATCGCGTGCGATTATGGTTATTTGTCGTGGCTATATTTTATGCTCGTTCAGAGATGCTAAGCATGTGTCTATTGGGCTTTTACATTTGTATAAAATAATAACAACAAAAATAGGGAATCGTCTTCACGCCTTTTTGCTCTGTGATAACGCCGTTCGTGAATGACAAACGTTGCCACTGGCGAATGTCTGTGTATAGTCATAAGGTCGTACAGTGCCTATAAAAATGCTATTTCACAAGGTTTGCGAGTATAATTACGTTTCACAAATTGATTTGTCGTTTTATTATTGCTACTGCATAATGTAGAACTACTTTTTCACTACTAGATTGTTTTTATGCTATTTTTTTTTACGCAAAACACCCCCCCACCCCACCCTGCTACAATCCATATATTGGTCTAGATAGTAGATTGGTATACTACTGTCAAGTAGTATCTAACACTATAAGGTACGTTGTGCTCGCCGAAGAGCAGCTACCCTGTATAAACTCTATTAACTGCTGTAGGATCATAGTAATATCGACCGGCCGTGATACGATTTGGGAAGTAATTGCCGTGAACGGGGAACGGATTACGGAAAGAAAAAGGCCTAGCCGAACATTGGTCGCTCGTGTATAGCAATGGTGTTTTATCAGAACTAAACAGGTGTTATGAATTGCTAACGCTGCTACGGTCTACGTATACAACAACGCTTGGACTTCACTAGAAAAAAAAAAGTCATCAGAAGTCAATACCGTTTCGTGTGAAAGCTTGATCCATCCCCACCCATCATCGCTACACATCGGCAAGCATCGAACGTCTTTGTGGCCCCCAATACCGAGTAACCCAACGAACGACTGAATAAAAAACAGAACTAGACAATAGCACTCTCATTCTACACTGAGCGAGTAGATCTTCTCAATCGTGCCATGGTGTAGTTGTAACAAGTAGTAGCAAGGCGGAACGTCCGTTGTTAGCCACGCTGAGTGTGGTGCGGTGCGGTGCGGTGACGCCTTAAACCTCCGCCATCAGCGAGGTATCTTGGGTCAACATAAAGTAGAAGAGGTGTTAAGCTTCCTCGGCCATTGTCTGAGCCATTGTGACAACTAAAGTAATCTAAGGCATGTTTGCTGTGTGGAAACGGTCGCTGTCGTATTTTCAGTTCACTGGAATGTGTCTCCCTCATAGACGATCCTGTTGTCCCGTTCCACCTACCCTGACATTTTTGCGTATATCTCCTTGCTTTGTTTCACATTGGTTGATGCCGGTGCTACGATCTCCGCCATCACCACTTCAACGGGCTTGGTCGAGGCCGTTAGTGCGAACTGCTAAGGCTGATAGCAGTACATCAGCACGACCGTTCGTTCCTCTGCTATAAGAAATGCATTCAGGCTCCATAACGGAACAATATTCGATTACAGTATTTACTAGCGTATTGCAACATTTCCCTACGTTCAAGCTTAAGATTGTTCGCCTCCGCATTTCCGATTTTATATATTTCCCGTATTGTTTGGGAGCAGCTGGACTAGTTCACAATAGAACCCGTTCCATTTATCCAGTAATGTTAATAAAAGATCTACGATCAGTCAACATTGCACAGGGATTCAGTTTCCCGTTTCGCAACATTTTGCACAAAGAAGGTTAACACATATTACAGCGTCTAAATGCAGTTCTAAGTACATGCGACTGCTTACTCCATTCGCCGGTACGGATAGCGTCGTGCGGCCTGACATATTACACTGTCCGGATGGGCGAAGATTCAAATAGATAAAATCATAGGACGAAACGGCTTTATTTCGTCTGAATAATAAATACATCCGCACCGAAGAAAACATGTACTGGGCTGTTGTGGCTCTCCATCTACTGGCTATGTTATGTTTCAAAAGCTCGATCGTTCGCCCCAAGCAGGCAAATGCGGAGCGCGGCTGAACGCGTTTGACCGCCTTTAAGATTCCCCACGTGCCACGTTGTCTAACATTGTCATTGTCTGCCCCGCGTCAACCGTAACCTTGAGACTGGCGATAAGAATAATTTGTCTATGGTGTGCCACTGAACTTTTGCATTACGAAAACGAAAAGTTCGGCTAGAAAAATCGAATTATAATTTCATCTACATGGGCTGTGATAGATCAGATCAATGCCTACCACGGTAGCACCGCTAATTTGAACTGAACAGACGAGGACAAAATCCTAGTTTGGCCAGTTTGGCGTAATTTCATTCGCCTGCTTTGCAGTCTTCTAACGTCAGCTATATCAATACAGATCGAATAAGTTATGTAGGCGTCAATATGATGTTTGGTTGTAATGTGATCGATTCCTTTTCCTATGGTCCTGAAGGGCAGTGTTTCTCCTGCTAAATGCTACACATTTTTGTCTAATGACCAAGACTATTGCATTCTCTGAACGTTTTTCAGATCGAAACACATATGATGAATGAATATAAATAGCTCAACGAAATGATCTCTGGATTCGAATTTGCCCCATATGTTTTCAGTAGCGAAAATTTAAATCAATATATGGCGGACATGTGCCTCCCTGGGTGATCTCGTATTGCAGCACACATCTTCGACACTTCAGTAAATATGAGCCAATTGAGATCAATACTTATTTACTTATCCTGAAAATAAGTAAAGCTTATGTATGGTACAGATAGTTGGAGAAAGCCACGTCATCAGACGGGCGCACTATAATAACCAGCAACTGAAGAAGCTTTGGTCGTTGCTTTCTGCCCGCCCTATCGTTTGATTTGTTACGCGAATGTTCCTTTCAGCCACTGCGTTCTACATTCGTACATCCTTCTACAGATGATCACATATACATATTAGAGATATCGTTGTTTCACTCTTCATCTATGCCGGCAGGACGGGAAGCAACGTGTTCGCATCGAAGCTATAAAAAACGTTTCCTCATTCTGTTTTCGACCGAAAATTCCATTCGCACTCGTTACCATTGTCGTTGCAGCGATGATTCCTGGAATCAGCCAAATACGAATGTGTTCAAAGGCCTTTTCGCGATACAGACTGTCTCATGTGAGGCGACACCCGAACGCTTCTGGACCGCAACGCCGTTTATGCGCGATAGCACGTGCCTATGGCGCTCCTATGGCCATGAGCTCGGAATCGAACTGAAGTTAGACTTAATGAGCGATATGTACCTGCATGTCGCTAGCATATCGTAACGCCATTACTGCCGAAATACATGTTTATATGTTATTTTTTAAACTACTATCGTTATTATTCAGAAGACCGCTGGAGACCAATGTTTTATTCTCTAAGGATTCTGCAGGGAACAAACTCCTTCTTTCAAGTAGGATCGTACGTGCTCTCATACTGTGTGAATTTTTGTCATACCCATTTTGTATAACTGAATATACATTGCGTAATACACGCATACTCTTTATACTATTACGCTGATTGTTGACAATTGTTAATCACCTTGTCAAATTAAACATTAGCCGATTGTCTTTTTTTTTTGTCTTATTAACAGTAGCTCATGGAATACAATTGATCTCGTGATCGATTAGTTGTCGGTCAGTTTTTGTAAAATCAGCAGGTGGTCATTGAAAGTTTTCATATTACTCATAGAAGTAGAAAAGATACAAAATTTTCCCCCGTGAATTCGTTTGTTTATCAATCACTCTTTTCGAAATAACACTGACATGTATATATCAAGCAGAAAATGTGAAAGCTTTTTAACCTTCCGGCCCGAGCCTGAGAATGTTTATTTTGAGAAATGGGTATTAGTAACATCGGTTCTGCCACCTCATTGCTACTAGGGATATCAGCCATCCATCCACGCACGGCCGGCTTGTATTAGCGGCATATCCCCATTAGTCAGGAGAGTTTATCATTCAAACATTGCCAAAATGGAATTAGGGTCGATCGATTAGACATGAAACTAAGCTATATTTATTGCACACAAATCAACGAATACATTTAGTACAACCAAACATGAGGACTGACGTATTCTGTTATATAGGGAATTTGTCGACCCCAATAACCTGTGATAGCTGTAGACAGTGCAAATAGTACCACTACTAATTTCTACAGGGATCTTTTAGCTCATTTAAACTTTAAACCCATTTTATGCTGTATACTATCTAATCTGAGCCAAGTTATTTGAAATACTGTCAGCTAATTAGCAGAATCATATCAACTGCTTTTTTCGAGAACCTGGGTCGATCCGTTAAGCTTGCTCAGCGTAACTTATTTAGTTAGAGCAGAAGTAAAGCTCTATTCTTGTTGAACAAGAGACTTCTCATTGCTTTTTATCTATCAAACGCAATATACGTTTATCAAGAAGGGGAGGAGTCAATGTCGCTGTTGATTAGATTTGCGATCACTAACTCACCATGCAGGAAAAAATCAACTTATACGGCAAATATTTGTTATTATTATATTAGTATATTTTAGTATACTATAGTTTAGCTTAGTATTATTACTATCTAACAGGTAACCGTTAAATATGTTTGGCCTGTTCTATGCCTTCTCCAAGCCTTGGTCCCTCGAGTTTACCCACAAGTGATCGTATCCTCTCAGTTCGGGTACGTCCTTATCCCTACCCCTTTTCTTCTTAAAGCCGTCGACGCGAGCAACTTTTTCTGTTCATCACAAACCCTAAAGGGAAAATGGGTGGAGCAATATTTCTAAATTTGCGCATTTCGTCCATCTCTTTGCCGAGATTTGTCTTTTGCGACTAGCGCATTTCCTTTGTCTGCCTGTCTCTGAAGGCAACACGTAAATGTCGTGCCATCGCAGTGGCTACGGCAGTGACAGGGCCTGCAAAAGTTAGCCTGTGGCGTTTTCAAAAGAAAACCAGCTGTTGTAGCGGCACTGGTGACGGCGCTGATGGTAATGTCATTTATTAAGCAGTCGCTTCTCTGGGGATTCTCCGGTCCTTTCCGGAGTCCGCTCAGGGAAACAAGGCTGCTTTAACCACACCGCGAGCAGCTGATGAAGACGATCCAAGGGTCTCACTCCTTCTTTCTGCCCTTCGTACGGATTCGACTGACGTCGTTTTAATGGCAGCGCTCGTATTAACAGCTGTTCGATCAACTTGCCAATATAGAGTCAAACCTGCGCAGTTTTTACAAATAACTTGGTGAAATCGCAGAGGAAAAAAGAACATTTTGGTTTTCCTGCTAGGTTTATTCAGCTAAATCCCAAAGTCAACATTAACATTCTAAACCAAATAACGTACAACCCAAGACTGTACATATGTATACTTCGGGCAAAGCTGTGACGCTGGCAAAATAACTGCGGTACAGTTTCGCTTTTATTGACGCTAGGTTATAAGTCGAATCCAGGCCGAAGCTACTTTAGCTCGAACTCGGCGCGACATTTCAAAAAGTGACAAAAGAAAAGGCTTTGACAAAGGACAGCACCAGTGGCCAGGATTGGTATTTGTGGCAGATCCCTGGAGATGGATTGCAATACCAAATGTGCACTACAACAAACGCCCATATCAAAGAAAGGTTCCTAGAGTATATAGCACACTTCAGCTGCCTTCTTCCTGATGATCTTAGAAAATGCTGATCGTTAATGATTATTAGTTATCCTACTGCATTTGTAACCTCGGCGTATACGTTCTCCAAATAAGTTTCGCCTAGTATCTGTTGCTGCCTATATTCCTATTTCAATAAATATGGTACATGGCCACTATAGGCTATCTCAAGTATCTGAGAATTATTTGAGCTTGACCTTTGGCTACACAATCGCATAATTTTACATGCGGCAGGCAAATATGCGAAACGATGTTCTGTAGGTTTTATTTTTAGTGGATTAGGAGCCTAATTAAGCAAGCTGTTCTCCAATACGGCTCGTTGATTGACTCTCAGCAAGAAATCTAATTGGCACAAATAGTCTTGTCTTAGTTCACGCAGTTCCCATGTCTAGGATAAGAGTTATCAATTGGAGCGGATGTCTTTGGATATGCTTATGCTTGTCTATGGATAGCCTTAACCTACTATTAATCCATAAACAAAGTTCACGGAGCTGGCGGTCTTTGAACCGAATTCAGTGAAGCAAAGCGAAGCTAATATTTTCAACTTTACAATGAGTCGAAAACAAAAAATGGGGCATTCATGTGTAACTACCCCCATTCCTATTATTTGTTAAGTACTGCATTACTACAACACCGTACGTATAGACTAATGTACTCATTTAAAGTACTGTGTTGTGAATATTTGTGTACTATCAATGATCTGAGCTGTTTCAGTCATGGCGAGCACCGAAACGCTTATGAAGACGCTTAAGTAGGATTCATATACGACATACATCAAACAAAAAGTATGGCAAACTCAAATTGTACGTTCATGTTACTGATCTGGCCAACGGGGGCAGGCGTTGTACGTATCCGAGCATACGATATTCGTCTAAGTATTGAACATAAGTGTCCGAAGCCAATAGCCGTAATGTCCCAGCCAATCGGAATGATACATGGTTCCGGTTCTGCGTCGGTATATGCTAATACCTATCTATTCATACACCTCAGTAGTACTCGAGTAACTAAAATAGGGGGTTCATAATCGTCTGTTGATACAACAATAATGCTAGATCTTTCTCTTCGAACGTTTCGTCGTGTCGTCTCCGGTTAGCTTCTAATGACAATCGGCATGAACAGCCCGTACTACTTGCTCATTGAACTCAACAGAGAAGAATCGGATTGGATGATTTAACTGAATCACTATTTAACCTAAAGTAATTTCTTCGAACCTTGGCCAGGATAGCCGACATATTACCACCCCGCGTTCACTCTATACACGCAACGCGTAGACGGAACAGTCGCCCCAGTCCGATTTTTTTCGTGGGGTGTGGTAATCGAATCATGTGTAAGTGCATGACCTATCATTTCTCAACGGAAGAACGCTTTGAAAATAGCACAAATAAGGATTTCGTCTGCGGCATATGGTACAGTTTTGTATTTGAACGAGAGCAACATTAACCGTAGAGTGCTGGAATACTTTCGATTTGACAGGATCGAACAGCGCGTATATTTCTCAAATGTTTCAGTAACAACTAAGAGACCTAAGAAACTAAGTGATCTAAGGAACGCTTAAAGCTTGTCTTTGGTTACTACTTAAATGGTCGGTTAGCGGCAGAGGAAAGGCCCGAGCGTGGTTCCGTGTAGGACAAGAGAGCGTTACCGCATGCACTGACTAATCCATCTTTAGCCACCCCCAACTTTTCAATTAGACCATCCATCTGTTGTTGCTGACGCCATCCATGCTGACAATGAGGCTTGTATTGACAGCGATTCCGTTGGCTTGTGTGTTCTATTATTAAGATTCCGTCTCAATCCTTCGTCTTATTGTGCCTCCAGATCGATTCTCATCCTTCTAAAATGGTGCCTCTTTGAAACGCCTCATCATCCCCAATTACGTTGAGCGGATATATTTTTGACGGGAACAGAGCTAAATGGATGTGTAATTGAACTTTTTTGGCCATAACGCTGATCTCAGGGTAAAAAATATTCGTTAATGAAAACGGTAACGAAGGTTCATTATGATATATTTATATTTAGCAGTCTATTTGGTTGTCATCAAATTCCAGCAATGCTGTTTTAGAAGTTCAAATTAGTAAGTGCAGATGTCCAGACGGATTAATCTCTCCGAAATGTTTTCCCTCCTCTTAATTGTTTCGTGATCTTGAGTAGCCGCGCGTACACGATGCTGTTTGTTTGTTTGTTATCGTCCTAATCCCCCCTCCCCCCCACGTAATCATTACCCCTAGCAGGCCACCATCGAGAATGGACGCTAAAGGTAAAATCAAAAAGAAGACCAAAAGAGATTTCTAAATTAGCTTTTTTTTTACCACTGAGTGGCAGTCACAGGAATAGTTAGTTAAACACTCCTTCATTCTACGGCGGAACGACGAACAGATCCGGCAAACGAACCTATCAACGCATAGAAGAGTAGAAGAGACGAAAAGATGTGAAGGATAGAGTGACGCTAACTTGAACGTCCCGACAAGCTTTCTGTTAATGGGTCCCTGTTTTTTGCCTGAACGCTTCATACACAGTCAAAGCACATGGCTCATTGTCTGTTCAGGTCACACGGAAAGCACGTACAGAAGCTACAATAACTTACATCAAACTCAGTTGGAGGCTTCAGTTGGAGAGTTATGCCTAGCACCGGACTCTGTTGAATATTTCCATGCGCGTTACGTTAAAGCAAAGCTTCGTGTATTTTACGAATCATTAGAAAAATCATAGGTACCGTCGTATATTATACGTACATACGTAGACATTCATAGCACACCCTTTCCTTTTTCCGAGACACGACAAGTGGGAAATCTTAACGCCTTCGAACAACAAACAGCCCAAGTTATTAAATGTCGTTCTTATGGCTGAGATTCGCTTCCTATACTAAATTCGTTTCAGCAAGTACTCATTGCTATTTTCGTTCGCATATCCAGAGCTGCGATCAATTTATGGCCGACCTCGGATGTCCGCCGTCCTCTTACGAACAGGAGCTTCTACGTCCAGTTAACTCGCCACATTTCATCATGCCTTCTTCCTTTAAAAAACGGATATTTCATTGTTGTCGTTTATGATAATCATCTCCTTACGGCATACGCGTTTCCAACTGCTATCGAAGTGCAAGTTACTATACAAAGTAAGTGTACTCCATCCTACCTAAACATGACCGTTTGTACAACGCAAAGGTTACGAAGGAAGAACGTGCACTAGGAGAGTGTGTAGTATAATTTAGATATAAAATTAAAATAGCTAATTAACGTCGTTGTGTTTGGCGGTGACCTATTCAGGATATTCTATCCATTCGAGCAGCTATTCTTAGCCACAGGTCTCATCTACCTGTCCGACATTCACTCTCCTGAGCGTTGCCTGAAAGGGGATTGTTATATAAGCTGATTGAATGATGCCAACTGAACATAACTGGTTATATTAATTTTTTATGGCATTCTCGCTTATATTTGTCGCAAATACAAAGCCTGAACTTCTATGGCCGACTCATATCAGTAAAACCATAGGTAATATTAACAATAAGCGAATGAAAAACAATCAAGCTGACCATAGTGTAGCCTTATATTCCGATTATATTTTGCCAAATAGGATACGCTAGTCATCTTGCATATGTTGATAGATAGAGAATATATTGTGGTTACAGGCCTTTGCTCTGTTACCCATCTTCGTCATGATGCTAAACATCAATTAAGGTTATGTGGCCAGTAAACATTAATTGCTTGTAGACAACAAAGAGTAAACTAAACATACGCATGTAATACATGGCAGTGATGGTGGTATATATGGCTACATCTGCTACAATAGATGTTAAGCTAACGAACGACGGCTGCTGTGACGGTCGTTTGCGGTTTTGCCATCGTGTATTTCATACATGAACATGTATATATACATATACATTGCCGCCGATCGGTACGGAGCGACGACCCCAGAAAGTGGGGCTATTCTACCTTTTAAGCTTTATACTTCGTACATGTATATTCTATAACATACGTGAATGTTGCTACATTTCGTGTGATCGTGAATTATGGAACGCAAGATTTGGCTCTAGGTAGGGTCGTTGCCGAGAGTCAAGCTTCGCGTGGATACGTTCTTTTCAGCTCAGAACTTTTCTTCTGCTACTAGCACGGTACTAGTTGCAAATCAAGAATATAGTACTAGGGTTCAATACACAGTAACTAGTAAATGTTACTCAACTCTGCAGTGTGCCCGGGAGGTTGTAGCTGGTAGAGTAGAGAAAATAAAGTTACAGACGAGCTATTCTCTAGTACAACTCAACTCAAATACGGTCAGTCTCGAGCAAAGTTATGAGGTGCCTACACATGTATACTGGTACTTACTTATAGATATGCAATGTAGTGGTCCTATTCCGTCCTTGCTTCGCTTCTATAGTATAGAGCTTCAATAACTTACGGTACATTGCATCTGACTGCTAACACGTTTCTTTCGCGCGATTCACTTCAATATCATCACTCGATGCGAACGAAAGCTGTCCGAGGTACACCCAGTTCAGGTCCTATGCGACTAGAGTACTCGCCGTATAAAATGGAAAGACTTCTTGCTTTACTAGAAAGAATAAGGTCTGCTTAAGCGCCGCTTTAAGCGCATTTTAGACACACTCGAGTGCGCCCATCTGCTCTACCTACCTACCTACCTACCTACCTACCACAATCTCAAAGGGTGAAATGATTAGAGCTGGACTTCGAAAGGACTCTTACACTTTTGACACATACCGCTTTTCCCATTCGTTTCACTGCCGTACTCAATTCGCTAAAACTATAGGTTTCTCTCTCAAACAGTCTCTTATAGTTGAGAGGGACATCGAAAACGGTAAAAGGCGGACATTTAATCTCATGTGTACTACAACGTAGCCGTATGATAATAATCCTAACGTTTCCTAGTCACAATCTGCATAGAGCTACGATTAGGTATACTTCTATCTGTGTGTGTGTGTGTGAAATGGTCCATAGAACTGCGACTTTCAGAAGGTCAAATAAGACACAGCCATATGGCTTGGTTTCGCTGGATATTGTAAGTGTGTATGTCGTCAAGTGCTACTGATGGATTTCTTGCCGCAGGCAATAATTGGGTCAAGGCTCAACGAAATCGATAGATACACTCAATTCAATTGAACTTCGTAAAATGCTTTTTATAATTATTTTCTGGTAGAGATAAACGTTCTCTCAACCGGTTAGCTTGCGGTAAACAGAGATCGTATCAAGGACCAGTTGTTTATATTTAGATCACGTGTGCGGAAATTGGATCACTTATGGAATAAGTCTTGTCTGAATAACCCTACCATAATAAGAAGTCTTCATCCACATAATGGCTTGTTGATAACTGTTCTTTGTTTCAAAATATTTAATTATTGGCCTGATGGGTAGGGGATAAATCCAGATTATACCGGAATGTCTCAAGGGCTATGTTTTTTTATTGTTTTTATTACGACTGTGCATGCTCTACTATTGGGTTGAACAGAGGAAATCGTTGTAGGTGTTGATCATCATATTTTGTTTATTTCTCCTAGCTACAATTTGAGCTGTACCACACGTGTGAAGCATCACAAAAGAACCTTAGGCTTTTAGTCTTTGAGGTGACTCGTCGAATACTCACTCCATACATTCCAATTTTTCGTTTACTGAATTTAGATAACTATCCGTTGTACATGTACACTGCATTGAGTCCACTTGTTCATTACGATTTTCACCAACGGGTGAAAACAATCGTAGCGCAACGGTTTTCACTAGCTTGTCCTACAATACGTGAATTTGGCCTAATGCTTTAGCAAGCGCCGTCCGTTATTGGTCCGTTGTGTTGTCCCTGTCAGAATTTGCATAAATATTAACCTTTAATGACAATATTGGCCATCGGTCTGTCATCACTACTTCGAAACACTTGGTCGACTTTCACAAAGTTACAGTAGGTACTAATGGCCTGATTATGGTGGGCCGTTGTTGGTGACTGAATGTTATTGTTCAGTGCGGTCCTCCGCTGGTAAATTGTGTTTTTTTTTGTAATCAAGATGATTTTTGTTTCCGTTTCATTTTAGATGATACAGTTTGATTTTTATATTCCCCCAAATGATAAGTTTAAGCCATTCTCTAGGTTAGTTAGGGAAATGAAGCACTGTTACCTAGAGAGGCTGTCTAGTCAAATAGCAAATTTTTGATTGCAGAATATGTGAGTGTCAACCGAAGTGACAAATTAAAATATTAATTGTGGTTTATAGCGTTGCTGCAGCGCATGCGATACGTTTAAGCCAACTTATAAATGGAACTTATATATAACAAATGGAACGTTCCATTAGACATTCTTACTGATAATCATAAGGCAGCAGATATCTACGAAAGTCGTATGAGCACGAGGTGAATCTGTCCTTTTTAGCCTCTTGATTTGGTTTTGACTTATTCTAGTTGTCTGGACGCTTTACGCAACGCCGTTCGGTCCTAAACAATGTAACTGGCAATAGGATTTATACATGAAAACGCCAGTGCAGAGGTTGTTATTTTCAAATGCATTGTAGGGCAGACGAGTGGACATGAGCGCTTTAGCCCAGAGAATTCTGTCGTTGCAGTCGACTACTATCGGCTATGATTGGATCGGGAGGAGGAAGCCGATCCGGGAATGAGTTCCTTGCTCACGCATAGACGAGCAGAAGCGCTTCAAGCCCGCGCAGTGGCATTTGTTTCGGTGTGTGAAGATGGTTGTTTTCTCCAGCGTTTAGGATATCCATTATAAGAACAACTAACAATGACTTATTGAAGTTTTGTCTCAAACTAGTATCTTAGAGCTCTCCGACCACTTCAGCCTATCCCAGGTTTAGCAAAAGACCGAAGTTATCTTTGTGTGCGTGCTTAACGTTACCATTAAACATCAAATCTTCGAGACGTTCGCAAGAACTAGTCGAGGGGCAGGCACCGTGTAGTACTTTTTGTTCACGTCTAGAAGACGCGGTACATGATTCTCGTGCGTTGTACCCTACAGAGCACTACCGTTTACATTGTGTACCTGTATCATGTGCTCTCTGAAAATACGCGTGTCTGCCGAATTCCTAATGTGTTCTGGTTTAGCTCTACGGCTTATGGACATGTATCATACTACATTAGCTTCATCATTGTACATTACGATGCGCCAAACCATAACGTTCACCAGCCATAGAATGCAGCAGTGCTTTTTGTATAAGAGGATTATTTACGTATCTTTCTAAAACATAAGAAGAAGGACCTTTCTGACTGAAAAAATAGACATTGGACTTGCTCCGGTAGCGATCTGCCAGACTGAAATAACTCCAGGAACGACGAGAAACGGGAAACTCTGAAACGAACTAAAAAAAAATAGCAGTAAGTGCCTTGTCTCTGCTCTGTGTTCCGAGAGCAGTGACGGCCCCGAAGAGAACTCCCTGGATAGCAATGCGTCATCAAAGAAAGAGAAAAACCAGCAGAAAGTGAACCAATGCAAAGACCATCTTCGTTGAGGTGATTCGTAGAGGAACGATTACGCGCGATATTCCATAGCCTGATAAAAAGCTGCGCTCTGCTACCTAACAATAAGGCAAGGTTTTCGATCCGTATCGAGCTAGCGGCAGATAACTGGTCACTGCACACAGAGGTCTGTATTTACGAACTACGACGTTTCGATGTAGCAATTCTACCCGAATACTTTCGCAAGCAGATAGATAAAATATCTATAGCAAAATTTACCTTAAAATCGAAACCGCTTCGTAATAAGTTATATATAAATTTTTCTCTTTCGCTGCGTTTAAGACTATTATGAAACGAAAAATGCGTTCTTTTTGTAAAAATGAAGGAGTTAACACATCTCTATTACAGATATATCAAAAGCAAACATACAACTATAATATAAATCGTAATTATGCTAAACAGTCTGGTTGCATTAAACAGTTGATTACAGTTTAATCCATTACGAGCGCGATTACGTTGTTTTGTAGTGAACGTTTGTCGACGAAGCTCAAACTCATGCGATTTCAATTAGGTTGGATTGTCAGATTAGTCTAATCAATCAATGGTTTCTGCTGTTTCCGAGACTCTTCTCTAGTCTACCAGACGGTGATGGACCAGCATTGAGAACAGCGTCGACATCGCGATGTTCGTATCAAGCGCCTGGGAGATGCTGGCAGAAGTCACGGGTGATCAACCCGTCGGTTATATACAACTAGCTGCTCTCTATTGCTCGTACCTACATTTCTTTCAGTTTATCCTTCAACTAAATCATAGAGTTTGCTCTGCCAGCTCTGGCAATGAACCGTCGTCGACGATGGTCCGTAGGACGAGGCCTATAGGAAGGACAGGGCACCAGCTTAGCTAGTATTCGTATCTCTGTCTGGAGCGGATCGAAATCGGACTATCAATTATCAAACGGCTCGGATCGCTTGTAGAGATGCGCATGCAATCAGTGCTGTAGGTCCAACTTCCTCCATGTAGGAAGACGCCTCTGTACGAGCAGCTGAATGTGTATGAGAGCAGTGCAAGGGTCTGTCCTGCGTCTCCGACTGTTCCCGCCAGCTACACACGATCGGGCAGGAGACATGCAACAGAAGCAGTTTTCTGCAAAAAACTGAATAAACGAAAGGGGGTAAGCTGGTATTGATGGGGGTGGTGTCGTTGGTGGACATGCAGGATAGGCCAAGTTCGAAGTCTGACAAGGACGAACGAAAGATAATAACTGAGATTTCACAACGGTCAAATGACACCATATACCATAAGATTTTTCGCGTAAACACCTAAAAGGACTCACGGTATGCGATATAGGTAGTGCTATTGCGTCAACTTCCGGTATTCAATAATAATACTTGAGAAAGAAACGCTCTTGACAAAGTATCTACCCACTCTACTTACTAACGTAGCATAGAACGCTTATAGCCACAATAAATTATTAGCGAGCAGCGTTGGCCTCGTACCTACGTACGAGTCCTATTCAAAACATTTGCCTTCTATGCATACAACAAAGTGCGATACCCTGCCGTAGAAGGCTGGCTTACAGTTATCAATAGATTATTGTTTATAATTATGTTACAATTACCTGTGGTCGTTATTCCAGACGAAAATATTAGCCTCGTATTACGATACTTCAAATGGAAAGCTGAGGTAAATAGATCGCTTTTTCATTTCATTGTCGTTGCCGTTTCGTCGTGCCATTGGAGAAAGCTAGGTGCGTCCAACCGGTTTACTGGCAAATGATAAGGTCCAACGGTCACTTTTAAATGTGAAGACGCACCCAGTTTACAAACTGTATTTACCATATAAACCGCTACCGCGATATCGCGTAATGGACACTTTAAGTGAGCCAAACGCGTCGAACTCCGTTATCTAACGATCTAGTGTACTACTACTACCCTGTTTCATAGACTGAAAGTTATTAACGACCATTCTATTAATTCATATATATATTTAATTTGAATATGAACGGTTAAAACTTTCGAAGAATAGTTGAACAGTAGATACGTTTGAATTTAGTTCAAAATAGCCCCTGTTCGATGCTTCTACAAGACTTGGGCGATACAACCACTTGTATACGACGTCTGAAAAAATCACAGTGTATAATTATACTATATACAGCAATGTGTGCGTAGAAATTAGCGGCACACTACCACATGCGTTCTCCCAAGAGAGCCTAGGAAACTTCTACTATGAAGCAACTGGCCGCATATTAGATGCTGATCGGTTCGCTGATTACTCGGTCGGCTCGTAAGAAGCTAAAACCACTATATTCTACTACGCTGAACTATGGAACGAATTTGGCTGCTGGCAAGAGGTGGGCGTTGTACCAAATCAGAGAGCCCTAAAAGGATCGTGTACGTATCTAGGAAACATCGAGTGCTATCGGGATAGCTGGCCGTGAATGTTGGCTGTGCTGCACTCGTCGTACATTTGGAAATGGATTAATGCAACTGATCTCGTACCGCTGTACACTCAACTGTTCCTTCGTTGAATGCGACGAAGGAACAGCCAATGTGTTACCACATCAATCGCACCATTTACTGATTCCGAGCAAAAATCGCAGCAAAAAAGTATCAGAGCGATTCACACTGCCTACTTCTGAGACTATCGCAGAGTATTAAAACCTAGGTTTGTATTTGGATGTGTTGCCAGGATCGCGAACAACGGACAGCGGTCTGCTTTTGTTTTCTCGTCACACATTCACTGTTGGGCCATGGTAGGACTACGCGTCAGAAAGGAGGCGGAAGGAATGTACTCCTTTTCATATACCTATTGTGAACAGCATGTCTACTACGTGCACACGCACATTGGAGCGTACGATAGTCGATTTGCAGTTGCTCGAAATGTGAAAATCGCATTGGCTTGTCGCTCGCCTGGTGCTGGCCTGGCCTGGCCCCGACACTCGCGCGGAAGTCACGCGAGACGCTCGTCTCGCTCGGCAGATATGTTCGTTGTGCGGATTCGTACGAGCGCGCACCTCATAGACTACCTATTGTCCGACAAATGTCTGCTTAGGCGGCACCAGCAGCATTCGTGGCCGTAGATAGGCAGAAATTGCTAGTTAGATAATAGGTAACTCCTGGCTAGACCGGAGGCTGATATCGATGATTCTAGTTCTGATACATATCTCTGCTTCCATTAAAACTGTGTCAGAGGTTGAGATAAATGTGCAAGCTAACATCAAGGCGGTTGAATAACTGCAGAAGTCTGCGTCAGGTACGTTTCTATAGGTGGATGCCTGTTGTGTGGTGTCCAAGATGAAGATAGATAGATCAGCGTTTACTTGCGTTGTAGTTACTAGAACTAGATTGAACAAGAACTGTTTTGTTCCACTTGAAAGCGGGAACGCCTAATAACGTCGATAAAAAACACTTGAACAGAATATTGGAGCCACACGGGGCCCGGTAAAATGGTAGCCCTTGCTGAAAAACCAGGCGGGTCCGTATTTTTATAGCTGAAAATGAGATAATCAGTGATTTTCTGCTGGCAGTGTTCGAACCTGCTTAGTTCATTGTTCGATTAACTTTAATCTGACAAGTTTTTGACTGTCGTTTTGATGAAGGTAGAGGTGGCTCTAAAGGACGATAAAACTACGCTCACGACTCATCGGTGCGTGAGATTAGAGGTTCCGCAATGTTCGATAGTTTATCGGAGTCGGGCTCGGCGAGACTGCTTCGTGTGGGATTGATCCTCAAACGGGAACTAGCGTGGTCACGAAGTTCAAATGAAAACTTTTTCTTCTTTTTAAGGGAAAGTATTCGAAAAGAAGCCTTGACAATTCGTGTTTAAGGATTTTGCTAGCTTATGTGTAGTAATTAGATTACGACTTTTTGATCTTTTTCTTACTGATTTGAATTTCTGTCGATTTATGGAGTATGATAACTTCCATTAGAAGTGTTAAAGTACCTACGCCTACGCCTGTTGAATAGCTATATTATGGTTGCGGTTTTTCATTTGGCCTCAAGTTTTAAGATAAATTATTTTTCAGATACTACTTCAAAATTAAATAGGACGATCGCTAAGCGGCGTATTAATATAATAGTTTACAATAGAAGCATACAATAGGCCATACGTAAACAAGCCTGCTCTTTCTATGCATTCATTAACTATAGATCCGACTAAGGTCCTAATAACGTGAAAACTTATTTACGTTGCACATATATAGACAAGGAATCAGGTCTTTTGAGAAAAGAATAACAAACTTTCCATTACCGATTGCATTTTAATGGTTGTCGCCAGCGTTCACTTCTCGAAAAAAAAAAAAAAAAAAAAGCCAGTAGCCAATTTGGAGCTAGCTTACCTTTAGGATAGTTGTTTTTATTTCACGTTTTCTAATATTAGCGCATTATAATAAAAAAAAAAAAACAAAATTACTTATAAAAAGAGAAATTTAAAGAAACTCAAACGTCATCGTATTCGTAAAGCACGCCTAACATCTGTTATAATGGTCTAGTTTATTAAACTTTCCCATTAAACACTTTTTACCGTACACTTATTTACTTAACAAACGTTCGTATTACATCAGCACGATATGTAGCATGCGCTTGATAGCAGCAGCGTAAAGGGGACGGTAGTTATGGTTTTTATATCAATGATATATTTCAGTTTGCGCTGGATGCTCGTTATGCTTGTTGCCTGTTGATAAGATCGTTTCCGAAGGTACCTTTATTACTAGAGGAGGCCATGTTTACAAACGCACTCAGCCGCTTTGCAGTAGCTCTACTGGCTTTTTTGGCTTTGACAACAGGCGATAGTCAATTTCTCTTTCTGTCTTGCTTTCATCCGACGAAGAAGAGCGCGTGACGACTGTTATCGTTATTGTTTCTACTATTATTGTGTCATATCCAAAGGAGAACCAGAAGTGGAAGTGTCTACTGGAAGATCAATCTATCGAGAAGGAATCAACGAAACCACTGGAAACGACTGGATTCGTTTATCTCACATAACCACTGCTGTTATCACCTGAACCAATCGAACCGCTAACGGCAGGGACAGTTCTTCAACCAATCGTTCTTCAGTAATCCATAGTGATTACCCAAACTCTCATATGGGCTACTGCTTCGATCGCCCGTCTTCGAGGCAATCGTATGAAACTTATATTTACTGCGTTATTAGTCCTGGCTGGAAGCACATGCGTGTGCCGATACGCACAGATATACAAGGCACACTCTGCACAGCAGTGCTTGCTTGCTTGCTTGCTTGCTTGCTAGAAATAACTACCGAATCGTATATCTATCACCAGCAGCGCATCGTATTGTACGCTATCATATATGATCGAACGCGTACCATAACGAAGGATTTTCCGCTTGAAATCAGAGGGGTTTTAATCGAAGCCGCTTTTCTACAACTTTTTTTTCAGCACGGCTAAATACAACTGTTAAATGCCTCGTTACCATTTTGGTGATAGAAAAGTTCAATATTCCAAATCCGCCACCGAGACAGATAGGCAACAACTGCAACAGTACCAACGGCAACCCGTATCACCGCAGCGAACATGTCGAAAATAACCTTTGTGCTTATTTTTGATAATAATTTGTGCATTGACATTGGCTTACTACACCATATCGGATGCACTTGCGAGACCATGTCCGCTATCCAATAGATAAGTGGTACGTTTGTATATTTAATGTAACGAAAAATGCGAAATGTTAGATGATAATTCATGCTCAAGCGTCTGGAAAATTCCCACGAAGATAACATATGACAGACATTGCTTAGGTTCCTGTGTTGGAGCCAGTTGGCGGAAAATATTCGAGCGTTTCTTTTCAAAGCGTTTATTTTAGATGGAAAAGATATCGTCTCTATATGCACGTATATATATCACATGCATTTATATAGAGACAATAATTGAAGGGATCCTGAAATCGGTACGACACCACGTCGGCGGTACTCTCTGTGAATACTTACCTATGAAACATGAAACGATGGCTGTATGTGTTTAACTAAATCTTTCTTACGCTGGTAATTATTTTTCCGGTCGCAGTCTCGAGAAAAACTAATTTTCTGCCATCCTCGAATTCGAAATTATTCCGTGAAAATTTATTTGCCTCTCGTCCGTTGCAAAGTTTTCTATTAAGAAAAATGAGAAGAAGAAAGACAGACAAACTATATATATATGTTCTTTGTTGGTGACTGTGTTAGCGCCGTTTAAAGCTGGGCTTACTGTTGCAGATCTGTAGACGTAAAGCGACCGTTTTGTAAAATGAAGACATCGTAAAAAAAAAAAATAAAGTAAACCGGCGTAAAGAGTTAGCAATAAGAGATGAAATAGGATGTTTCGAACAGTTGTCTGTTCTTCATCGAAAAAATAACTTAGTGTTGTGCTGACCCAATTAGCCTGACCGATTTTAATGGGAAAATAAATTACACAAGATACAACAATTGGGTACAATTCTAGCCCTTTTCTTGCTTGGAACCTACACCTGTCAGTAGAAACACTTCGCACAAGCCGAATCGTGGAACTGAGGTACCTGACATCGACACATAGTATATAGCAGAATAAATAACGTATGTTCATATGGACGTACCGTTGTACATTCTAGAGACAGGCATTATTGTTCCTCGGACGAAATGAGATTCATCGCGTTTGGCATGGAGAGAATCAGTTCCGTGCGCAACGTACACGTATGCGCTTCAACGGGACGCAAAACAGCGGGATGTCCTTCAACGTACTCTTTCTTTACATATCCGCCCATATATCATCAAGCATTATTCAATGCTAGGTAGAGATATTCTTGAGCGTCTGCGCTGTGTCTTATGCTTCCGGCGCACACGTTGGCGCGAGGGACTTTCGAATGGGTTGTCACATTTCAAGAACAGCCTGGGTAGCAAGACAAGCGAAACAGGCCATCGACGAGGCAGGTGGCCTCGCGTGAGGACGTGTCCTTTCGTTGATCAAAATTAAGAAGGCCGACGAACAGAAATGCAGTAGGTCTCTCGTCCTTTTCGACGCTGCTGCGGCTATTGGTTCGCCGAGCCCGGTGACATCGAGCAACCATGCTTGATTCTGACGTCGTTCAAGGTGAGTGCCATGTCACAATTGTCATGTACGTCACTTCGAACGTACGTGGAGCCAACGATGGTACCTACAGGTCGTCCCAGTTGGTTTACGCTAACAGTTGCACGTAATAGGACATGAAGCTCAGATTTTCGTAATTACAGTTATAGAAATTAGCTTTCATATTTATTTCTACCGTCATGAGCTACGTGCATAGTCAAAAGCTCGCCAACAAGTATGCTGGATATATTTATTTAGTAGTAAGACACTGACTTGCGATCTTTTGACAATTCGGATATAGTAAAAAGTAATTAAATTATATCGAAGGTAATCGAATAACTTTTGAATAATTTCTATGGTTCAGTAACCTTACACTATCATGTGCTTTTCCACCATACATGGTTGGCGCATCCTTGTATCTTATGCGAAACATATAAGGATTTTTGTTAACAAGCCATAAAAGTAACTGACGAGTTTGATTTTTACAATCTTCACGGAAGTCCCGTATTTTTATGTCTAATCTAAAAACTAGCACGCGTTATCACCTGTAGCGTTGTGGCGACTGAATCGAAAGGCACGAGGCACAGATGATCCGAACGCCGACGGTTCAGACTTCTGACGATGATGCAGTCGGTAGCAGTCTGTTTTTTGAGGAGCAAACGCGAGGCCCATTAAAACTCATGGCTGGATAATCTTGACAAAGTAACACTGACTGACGTTGCCTGTCCCGCTAGCAATCAACAGTGGGATTGGTCATCTTCCTAAGATACAAGAGGACCTACGTATGACAAAACTTAATTTGAGTCTTATAGTGGCTAACACTATTGAAAATCGTCGAACGACGACGAGACGCATACGTTTCCTTTCCTTACATACGAAACAGATTGCGGAGTTATATCTGTGCCTGTGCTTGACATAATGCGATACATATATATATATATATATATATATGGAGAGAAACAGATAGAGGGAGAAAGAGATGTTGCATAAGGTTGATCGAGTCGATCGGGAAGGCGGGGAGCGACACCCTTTAACAGCCTCGACGATCCCAAGCAGAGAGACAGATGTCATACAACGGCTTTTTGGGAGATAACCGAACGGCCTATCTATCCTTTTGCAGGTGATGAAACCGTCGCTATTTCCATTTAACTTTTTAGTTTCAATTGGACAATAGCACACGTTACTGATCTTCTTACACCTGTAGCAACGATCCTTCGGTTGTATACCCAACGGGCCAATCCATATCCACTGGATAGGATGCATTAACGGTATGCGAATGACCGTATGCTGCCGTTGGCGCGGGTCGTTCAAGAGAGTTATAAAATGGTTCCCATTAATATGATTCGACGAGCAACGACTGAAACGGTTAAGAGGGGACACAGCGGCCCCCCTAATGCTATGACCATCGTTCGTTTATTGGTTCAAATAAATGAGTATAGAAGCAACTAGATGTCATCATCGGTGTCAGCCGTGCACCAACGCCGGAGATACTACACAGCGATCGAAGAACTGTAGCTGACCCCGGCGTGACTCTATAAGGTGCCCGTTTATTTACTCTACATACATACCCACGTAGTTGACATGTTTGGGGAGCTCGTTTTGTTGGCGAAGCAGTACTGGTTTGCGCCACGGCTGTAGGTGTCGTACTGAGTCAGTCAGGGGACGAGGTTATAAAAGCAGCTGCATCTGGTACGCCCCGCGCTCTTCTCACTGAATTTGGGGCCACGAGAACTGAATTTAGCTAAGTGAAGCTTTTGGAGTATAACAGCGTATCATAGCTAGACAGAAGCAACGTATGAAACGTTCAATAAAACAAAAGAGATTATTAGAGTGGATGCGTCGACACTGTAAACATGAATTAGTAAATATGTGCATACTGGTTGCAGAATCGATATGGAACAAAGTAGACATTTTTGAGTGAACCTCAACACGAATAAGTTCACAGATTCATGGAATACCCCTATGAAGGATCATGTCCTTGCCATAGCTAAACATACATTTGCTGGTGTATTTGACCAGTATTGGATGTTCTGAAATATAGTGTTTTTTTTTTTATCTTGTACAATATACCAGTGCGTAACTAATAGACATCTAGTAGCCTATCATGTCTCTTATAATGTGTCCGTCTTCCTCCATTTTCGATATAGAAAAATTGTGGACGGAAGCAAACTTCTCTTTGACAGACTGACACAAACTTATCAATCGTCTCGGCCGCGGGTCTGCTAACCTGCTTGGGGTTTACCATTAGTCATTTTCAATGTTCTTATCGCTTGCTTTTCTATAATGTCATCGCTAATATACGACCCAGCTATATGCTTATCTATATACATGATCATACACCTGTCTTGCCCGCATTACGGCCAAAGATCTCTCATTCTTGGCTCGTCGCCGTCTACTCCTCATCAACAGCATCAAAAAGACACGGGTCCCGCAGCGTCTAATACAACCCCGCGCCCTTCTGGTATCTACAACAACGTATCCCCCATATCAGAAACAGGCAAGAAGCTCTTTCAGGTTTGTCAGATAACCAGATTTTGATCTCTTTCATCTTTTTGCACCGTTTATCTAATTTTTCAAAACCTCACCTGTATGATGTGTACACACCTTCACATATACCCATCGCTCACGGATGGATAGTTTATTAATATCGGTGGATTCCGGTCGTATTCTACGCACGTAATGCGCAGGTAAATTGTGCTTCTTAATTTCTCATTATCGATATACTCGTAACTATCATAGGCTGATAATCACGACGATGATGAACTCTGAATATAAGCAGATGAGCATGTGGATATTTTTGTATTGCTTTCAACGTCCATACCTCTAATCGCTCGTCTATCCGTTCGCGCGTCCCGCCTACGACAAATAAGTGCACAACGCAGGGACGGCGCAAAGACTCAAAGTGAGAGGAAAAGTTAAACAGGGCTGAAGGGCTCAAGCTTTACTTCCTGCCAACTACATATGTATGCATGTACGTGTGTACGTGCATGATGGCCAACATACAAGTATCTTCACTGACGATGCTATCGAGGAGATATGATCTTATCTTTTAAGGCTAACTGTGTGCCCTCAACATGACCAGATACGCATACGCCCATAGCATGGCTCTTCCTAGACAAAACGACGACACGGCCTAGTAGCTATCGTTCACGATTGTCAGCATCATTAGTGGTAGCAGCTTCAATAAACGGAAACTGCACGATGCGTCTGAGTGTTAAAGGACCAGCATATTCGTACGTATGTAGACTATAGAGTAGACTCAACGACGAGAACGGTGGAGTAGATCGGAGCGCGAACTACAACACGGGAGAGGGGCTACGAGGAGCCGCACGGGAAGCGGACTCGTAGGCCAGCGTCTGTTAGGGTCTTTGCGCACGTGCGTGCGCAGACACATAGCGTGGCTCGGGCCTCTGTATTTTACTAATTCTGGCAACAAACGACGAAGTAAAAGTAAATAGTAGCAGCAACGGCGGCTGAAGGTAGGCTGTTAGCGGCGGGCGGTACCAGTGAAGCTATGGCGACTTTTGCCGCTTACACTGTACCTCCTTGCCTAGTCGTATAGTTACGAATACGGGCGCTGCAGTGCTAAGGTTGCATATGTTTATTATCTTCTACCTAAATGCCTTCTCCTTTCCCTCAGTACCTTGAGTCTCAGTCAGTGGCAAATATGGTAGCCAAAGCGACGACGACGACGATCCTAGTCTTCACTCCCAAGGCAGTAAAGAGGCAGCGCAGTAAACGGCTGGTGCTAGGTAAATACGTAGAAAAGCCATTCGTAGGCACCTTCCTCTAAGGATGCATCATCACAATGCGGCCAGAGCATCAGTAAAGGTCATTACGTTATGTACGGTGCTTCAGTGGGACGGAAAGGTAGTTGGTCAGATGGACAGACGGTGAAGGCATACAAGAGAATAAGAGATACACAGTAACCAGCATCGTGCATGCGTACGAAAGACGTACAAGACGAGTAAGAACATACTCACTACTAAAACTGTATATTCTACATATCATATATATGCATAGAAGACGAGTCTGCGCCAATTACCCTTGGCGTCGGAGGACCCCACATTAGAGGGAGAGCGCAGGCATGAAGGGCAGGACGCTGCTGTTTCGCATACCGACATGCAGATCCAATAGAACGAGTGCTTCTGTATAGCGCGCACCAGCCAGGTCCATTGTATGAATTGTCATAACTAAAGAGATGTGCGCTTCTAAAGAAAAGGGTCACCCATTGTCGGTTGTTGCTGTATTCGTTGTTCGTTACTGTTGCCTGCCGTAAATGATGTTGTCCTGGGTGACAGAAACGCTGATCTTCTTTCAAGGACAGCTATCACCGACTTCAACGAGCGATGGAGAGGCCGGGTCCTGTTATTAGAACGGCAGAAAAGAACAGAGCGCGAGGAACTGAGCAAGAAATGGAGAAAGCCGTAAAGCGGACTGCGTAAGTAGACACTGGAAGGCCGCACATCGTTCTTCAATGCGCGTAGCCTACATACTCCATGTACGTACAGCTATGTAGAAACATATACCTGCATATACTGGAGCAACTATTTTAACGTTTCCGACAGCTAAGTTAGTAGCTCGATGGGCAGTGGTGGCGTCATCATCGAACAAAACAAAATTAGCAAAAGAAAGCTCTGTTTCATCAGACCAGCGCCGTTATGAATACCGAACGTTTAACAGGAAGACCATCGTTTGAGTCGAAGTTCAGGCGAGACCCTACCCCTAACATAACCAACTGGTCAGGACGGAAGATGAGAACAAGCCAAAACAGGCCACAGCAAACGAACGCAAAAGAGGACGACGAACGGCAATAATGATCCGGACAAAAGCGATCCGTTCAAATTTTTCTCTTCTTATTTGCCGGCCGAATTGTACCCTGGGGCTGCAGGTCACATGCATACATATGTACTAAGATAGGCATGTTCCTAGATAAATGTATGGGATCAACCAGAAGCATTCGGGTTACCTCCGCTTAACACAAGTCAACTTGAGTACAGATTACCGCAATCACTTGCTATTACATATGCCTTCGCGGGCCGAAAACTGAAATTGAACAAGGCTGGTGCGCACACAGGAGGCTGGGAAAAGCTTGATTTTTTTATGGTTGTGTTAAATGAGTTTCAGATACATTTAGCATTCATTACTTAGCTAAGGTGTATGATGTATTCGAGGAAATAAAAATTGTTTCTAGTCTTTATATACTATTCTCGTACTTGTATTAGCACATTGTATCATAATAAAGATGAGAATTCTATGAAGCTAGAAAGAAGTTATCGCGCTTTTCTCAATTGTCGTTTACCCTTGATATACCGTTTAAAAGCGCTTTTTCGGTGCCGTGCTGTGTGAAGTGTAACTTCAACTTCTTAACGATGAATATTCCAAGTGGAAAGAGTGATGCTTCAGGTGATGTTCCAGTCAGAAAAAAAACGCTGCCAAAACAGTCCACAGACATTTGTCTTGTGTTAGATGACGATGTTACTGGTAAAAGAAGAGCTTAAAAGTTGTTTTCCAAGGTGGAACGCGGTTTACGAACTCTAGAAGATGCTGCTTGTTCTAGTCGATCGTCTGAGTTTGATAGAAACTATCTGAACGAACGTTTATAGGAAGAGTGCCGACAAAAAACTCGGAAACTGTTAAAAAGATAGGCTGGTGCCACGCGACCCGTCGTTAACCATTTCGGGTCCCTCGGATTTCCACCGAAACTTGAAGCTTAAATACCTCATGGAATTACGGCTCGACACTGAATTTTGACATATCTCCTAGCAGCAAGGCCACAATGAATAATGCTTGTGCAGAATTATCAGCGGCGATGAGAAGTGGTGTCCACACGTCAACCCAGTTAAAAGAATGAATGGCTTCAGGAGAGCAACGAAAACCCAGGGTCCAGCAAAATCTTTATCTAAAAAAGGCTACCTTTCGCGATTGGTGGTGTGACTGCGGGAGCCGGATTTATTAGGAGTTGTTTCCTACGAAGCGGACAGATGGTCGGCGCGTCTATTTGATTCAGTTGCATCAAGTTAACCAGGCTTTTAAAACAAAAAAGTTCAATAACCGCATTCAGGTTATTCTGCTTCATTAGAACGCAGGCCCACACACAACAAACATAATTAGAGGTGCCCTCATAGACGTCAAATGGGAAACGTTGATGAACCCTTGATAACCTCTAAAGCTTCCGCCGATGAATTTCTAACTTTTCTATTCGCTGGGCAGTCACCTTCGTGGCCTTGAGTTCTACATAGGTCAAGAATTTAAAACACAGTTGGAAAACATCGTTTAGTGGGAAGATCGGAAAAAGTCGTGAACAATGACAGGAGACATAAAACAAAATAACTTATTGTCACCTACAAATGCAATAACTTCTTTTCAAAATAATAACTTCATTAATTCACATGAATTGTAGTTATATATCGTTAGCAGAGCTTAAAATGTAGACCACTTGTCCCTTGCCATTGAAAGCTTGATTCTCCGATTTTTCGCGTCGATGTAAATATAATAAAAATAAATAGTAAATGTATGAATAATATAGACCATATGACGGAATTGCTCACCAAATAAATCGCTTTGAAAATCAGTTGTTAATTTTGATTAAATCTATGTACATTTCCAGAATCCTCATTGAAGTTACAAACCCTTTAATAGTCGTGCGGCCTCTATTCTGCGCTAAGTCCATTGCAGATGTATTCTGCAGCCTCCCAGTAAGCAGGAAACGGCCCTCAAAAGGTGTTTCTTTGCAAGGTCTAAACCCATTAAGTAACATGAAGGTTTCCAAAATACCCCATAAGTTTGTAGTTAGTGTATAAAGAAACGTTTG